>NW_027499910.1:0-50411 GCF_021521415.1 Bidens hawaiensis | reverse complement strand
TAAACTCATGATCAAACTGTGAAATTAGATTATTTGAGTCGGACAATTATCTGAAATAATAAAGACGAATATTAATATTGATATCATTGATTATTTTAATTATAACTAGTAACCGGAAAATTTTAAAGGTGTTACCGGAAAAACAAAATTTAAAGGTGTTACCGGAAAATAGATTGTATCAGCCGTGACATTCACCTGAAATTATAAAGTAGAATATTAATGTTGGTATTATAGAACATTTGATATTAAATTTATAACCGGAAAATTTGAATGTCTTACCGGAAAATAACAAATAATGATAATAACCATGGAATCTAAGATTTTGATTAAGAAACAAAAATGAAATATTCAGCAAATCAATCGGGTAAATAACCTGAAATAATGTAAAGCAATAATGTGGGCCCAAGTGTTGAAGACCGGGCTGTTATGTTTCTAGAGGCCCAAGATCGCCCTACAAAAGGTGGCCCACGAAAACGGGCATAACTTTGCCCACGAAGCTCCGATTCAGGCCCATTACTAGTCAAATCGAAGCTTGAGATGAGGAGCACGTTATGGAAAATAGTGTACAATGGTTTGGCCCCTGTTCGAAGCCTAAAAACGCCTTCTGAATAAAGTTATGGGTCTTTTTATATTTTTTCAACACTTTTTATGTTTTTGTTTTGGGTTTGTGTTTGGCCCATCACGGGTATTCTTTGAATCAAAAACATTCAATCTTCATTATCGTATTACCGCTGCATCATTTGGTATCAGAGCCGAATTCCTGGCTCAAAATGCCTCCAAGGAGGCAGAGACCGCTCGATGAGGTTTACGAACGAGAGTTGGAACAACGATTTATGGCATGGGTGGAGCAACGATTGGATCTTGTGGTCGATCAACTCACTGATCGAATGGCTGACTTGATGAATCGTAGAAGACAGCCCCTGAAAACAGGGAGGGGAGTGACTTCGATAATCCATTTTTTGGTCATGATGATTCGTCTTCCGAAGAGGGGTTTGAAAGGGGACCAAGAAAAGAACATGGAGATGTCAACCGGCGTTGGGATGCGGGGATCCGAACAGATATTCCAGAATTTGATGGGACTAGTTTGGATCCGGTAGGGTTCTTTTGTTGGTTGGTTATTGTAGAAGAGGCGTTTGAATTTCGAGAGGTTCCTGAAAATAAGCGGGTACCTTTGATCGCTACCAGGCTACGTGGGAGGGCGTCGGCATGGTGGCAACAATTGAATTTGACATGAAATAGACTCGAAAGTCATCGTGACATGGGCCAAGATTAGAAAGTGTTTGCGGGATACTTTTTTACCTCACAACTTTCAACGGTTGATGTATCATCGTTTTGCAGAATTTGAAGCAGGGATCCATATCGGTTGATGACTATACAACCGATTTTTATCATTTGGTTGCTCGTAATGATATTCAAGAAACTGATGAACAACTCATTGCTCGGTATATTGGGGGTTTAAGGATTCAGATCATGGATTCTGTAAATCTTTTTGATCCGTTAACAGTCGCCGAGGCGCATCAACGGGCGTTGGATTTTGAAAAACAAAACCGTCGGGTGGGCGGTTTCGTAATCACTAGCCCCCGCTGGAGGAAATTCGGGGTCGGGTGGTGGAGGACCTTGTGTCGTGCCTAGTCAACAAAGGTCGGGGGTCAACAACACTGGGGTCGACTTCTAAGGGGGCTAGTAGTAGTAGGGTGAAGTGTTTTCAAGTGTGGTGAGACGGGCTATCGGCAAGTCGACTGTAAACAAGCGGGTAAGAGGCATTTGCTTGTTGAATCTGAAGATGAACAGTATGAAGGATATGAAAAGACCCTAGAGTATGATGAAGAACCCGAGTACGAGGAAGATTCTGTGACCGGTGATGTGAGAGTGAACTTGGTGGTTAGGCGTTCTTGCTATACACCAAAGGCTGATGGATGCGGATGGCTTAAGCATAAAATCTTCCACTCCACATGTACCATTTTGGGGAAGGTTTGCACGTTTGTTATCGATTCTGGAAGTTGTGACAATCTGATTTCTGAAAGGGCAGTCCAAAAGTTGGCCTTGAAGACGGAGTGTCACCACAAGCCTTATAAGCTTCAGTCGATTAAAAATGGGTGAGAGGTAACGGTCTCTAAAAAACCCTTGTTTCTTTTTCTATCGGGACCACATATAAAGATAATGTTGTGTGTAATGTGGTTCCTATGGATTCGTGTCACTTGTTGTTGGGTAGACCTTGGGTGTATGATCGAAGTATAGAGCATGACAGACAGTCCATTTCTTATAGCTTCATGTTTGGTGGGGTAAAGATAACGTTTGTTCCTAGCAAGCCCAAGCAGCTAGCCACAAAGCAGTCAGGTAAACTGTTGACCATTAGTCAGTTTGAAGATGAGTTGGTGGAGGCAGACAATGTGTTTGTTTTGATAGGGAAACCGGTGCTCGAGGAAGCTGAGATTCCGGAAGCTATGATTCCTTTACTTGAGGAATTTTCTGATGTTTTCCCTGATTAATTACCGGATGGCTGCCACCTTTTCGTGACATCCAACATCATACTGATTTGGAGCCTGGTTCACAATTGCCCAATAGGCCACATTACTGGATGAGCCCGAGAGAGCATGAAGAGTTGCAAAGACAGGTTGAGGAGTTGATTTCTAAGGGTCATGTTCGTGAAAGTGTGAGCCCTTGTGCTGTTCCTGCTTTGTTAACTCCAAAGAAGGATGACACATGGCGGATGTGTGTTGATAGTCGAGCCATCAACAAGATTACTGTGAGGTACAGATTTCCTATTCCTCGACTTGATGATTTGCTTGACCAGATTAGTGGTGCTACTGTTTTCACAAAGTTGGATTTGAAGAGTGGTTACTACCAAATTCATCTCAGGCCTGTGGATGAATGGAAAATGGCCTTCAAAACTCGTGAAGGGTGATACGAGTAATTGGTAATGCCTTTTGGTTTATCAAACGCGCCTAGTACTTTTATGCGTGTGATGAATCAGTTGCTCAGGCCTTTTATTCAGAAGTTTGTGGTGGTATATTTGATGATATTCTTATTTATAGTGCTTCTTTCAGTGAGCACGTCGTGCATGTCAGGAAGGTTTTGGCCTTACTTCGCAGAGACAATTTCTAGGCAGCAACAAAGAAATATGTATTCATGAACCCTAAATTTTTGTTCTTAGGGTATGTTATTTCAAGTGATGGGATACAGGTGGATGAGTCTAAAGTTGCAGCCGTTCAAAACTGGCCAACTCCTACCACCATTACTGAAGTATGCAGTTTTCATGGGCTTGCTTCTTTTTATAGGCGCTTCATTCCACACTTCAGTTCCATTATGGCTTCTATGACTGATTGCATAAAGGGAAAGACGTTTGTATGGACAGAGGGTTAGAGTTAGATTTTCAGGTTATAAAGGAAAAGCTCACTACAGCACCAATTCTGGTATTGCTTAACTTTTCGCAAGTTTTGCAACTTTATACTGATGCCTCGATGGTTGGGATTTGCGGGGTTCTCAGTCAGGGGGGTCGACCTATTGCTTATTTTAGAGAGAAGTTAACAGTGGAAAAATTGAGATATAGTACTTATGACCTGGAGTTTTATGCAGTGGACCAAGCTGTAAAGCATTGACGTCACTATTTGTTTCATAAAGAGTTTGTTTTATTCACTGATCATGATTCTCTAAGGCATATTCACATGCAAGACAAGATATCTCATAAACATGGACCTTGGTTATCATTTCTTGAAAAGTTTACTTTTGTGGTCAAACACAAAACTGGTATTTCAAACCGTGTTGCTGATGCCTTGAGCAGGAGGGGAAATCTGCTTGTTTCTGTGAGATTCAATGTGTTGGGGTTGGATGCTATTCGTAAGCAGTTAGCCACTGATCCATATTTTTCAGTTGTGTTGCAGGATGTGCAAGTGGGTCAGAAGTCAGAATTTCCTTCGCATGACGGGTTTTTGTTCAAGGTAAACCAGCTATGTATTTCTGACTCCAGCCTATGGTTGAAAATAATTCTGGAGTTACACGGGGAGGGTCATGTTGGTCGTTACCGTACTTTACATTTGGTGCAGTCTTCCTACTTTTGGCCTACTATGAGGAAAGAGGAAGATCGTTATGTTAAAAGGTGTCGAATATGCCAAGTCTCATAGGGCACGACTATTAATGCGGGTCTTTATATACCTTTACCAGTCCCTTCACAACCTTGGACTGATATTACTATGGATTTTGTGTTGGGGTTACCTCGAACTCAGAGGGGATACGATTCGATCTTTGTTGTTGTTGATCTGTTTTCTATGATGGTGCCCTTTATTCCTTGCAAGGATGACAAATTCCGTTAACGTGGCTCAATTATTCTTTCGCGATGTCTATCGTTTGCATGGTTTACCATCTTCCATTGTTTCTGACCAGGACACTCGTGTCTTTGGCATTTTTGGCGCAGCCTATGGAAAATGGTGAACACTCAGCTTAACTTCAGTAATGCCTATCACCCTCCAACGGATGGGCGAACGGAGGTTGTTAATCGATCACATGGTAATCTTTTACGATGTCTTGTGGGTGATCATGTGAAGTCTTGAGACCAAAAGCTATGTCAAGCTGAGTTTGCTCATAATCATGCTGTCAATGAAAATGAATATTATGAATATTCAAAAATGAAATATACATCAATATTAAAAAAAAATACATATTATAAACTCATGATAAAATCGTGAAATTAGATTATACGAGTGTGACAATTGCCTGAAATAATAAAGACGAATATTAATATTGATATTATTGATTATTTTAATTTTAACTAATAACCGGAAAATTTTAAAGGTGTTACCGGAAAAAGGAAATTTAAAGGTGTTACTGGAAAATAGATTGTATCAGCCGTGACATTCACCTGAAAGTATAAAGTAGAATATTAATGTTGATATTATGGAACATTGATATTTAATTTATAACCGGAAAATTTGAATGTCTTACCGGAAAATAACAAATAATGATAATAACCATGGAATCTAAGATTTTGATTAAGAAACTAAAACGCAATCTTCAGCAAATCAATCAGGTAAACAACCTGAAATAATGTAAAGCAATGATATGGGCCCAAGTGTTGATGACCGAGCTATTATGTTTCTGGAGGCCCAAGATCGCCCTACAAAAGGTGGCCCACGAAAACGGGCATAATTAGGCCCACAAAGCTTCGTTTCAGGCCCATTATCAGTCTAATAGAAACTTGAGACGAGGAGCACGTTATGGCACACATCCTACGGCGGTTTTGCCCCTTTTCGAAGCCCTAAAACACCTTCTAAATAAAGTTATGGGTTTTTTTATGTTTCTTCAGCACTTTTTATTTTTTTGTTTTTGGGTTTATGTTTCAAGTAGCGGGGAGGGCGTCGGCATGGTGGCAACAACACTCGCTACTACTAGCCCCCTTTGAAGTCGACCGAGTGTACGTATGATCGCTACCAAGCTACTGGGAGGGCGTCGGCATGGTGGCAACAATTGAAGTTGACACGAAATAGACTCGGAAAGTCAAGGATCGTGACATGGGCCAAGATGAGAAAGTGTTTGCGGGATACTTTTTTACCTCACAACTTTCAACAGTTGATGCATCAAAGTTTGCAGAATTTGAAGCAGGGATCCAGATCGGTTGATGACTATACGACCGAGTTATATCATGTGGTTGCTCGTAATGATATTCAAGAAACTGATGAACAAATCGTTGCTCAGTATATTGGGGTTTAAGGGTTCAGATCATGGACTCTGTAAATCTTTTTGATCCTTTAACAGTCGACGAGGCGCACCAATGGGTGTTGGCTTTTGAAAAACAAAACCGTCGGGTGGGCGGTTCGTATTCACCAGCCCCTGCTAGAGGAAATTCGGGGTCGGGTGGTGGAGGACCTTTGTGTCATGCCTAGTCAACAGAGTTCGGGGGTCAACAACACTCGGTCGACTTCAAAGGGGGGCTAGTAGTAGCGGGGTGAAGTGTTTCAAGTTTGGTGAGACGGGCCATCGGCTAGTCGATTGTAAATAAGCGGGTAAGAGGCATTTGCTTGTTGAATCTGAAGATGAACAGTATGAAGAATATGAAAAGGCCCCAAAGTATGATGAAGAACCCAGTACGATGAGGAGTTTGTGACCGGTGATGTGGGGGGTGAACTTGGTGGTTAGGCGTTCTTGCTATACACCAAAGGCTGATGGAAACGGATGTCTTAAGCTTAACATCTTCCACTCCACGTGTACCATTTTTGGGAAGGTATGCACGTTTGTTATCGATTCTGGAAGTTGTGACAATCTGATTTTTGAAGAGGCAGTCCAAAAGTTGGCCTTGAAGACGAAGAGTCACCACAAGCCTTACAAGCTTTAGTGGCTTAAAAAGGGGGGGGGGGGAGAGGTAACGGTCTCTAAAAATGCCATTGTTTCTTTTTCTATCGGGACCACATATAAAGATGATGTTGTGTGTAATGTGGTTCCTATGGATGCGTGTAACTTGTTGTTGGGTAGACCTTGGGAGTACGATCGAATTATAGTGCATGAAGGACGGTCCATTTCTTATAGCTTCATGTTTGGTGGGGTAAAGATAACTCTTGTTCCTAGCAAGCACAAGCAGCTAGCCACAAAGCAGTCGGGTAACCCGTTGACCATTAGTCAATTCGAAGATGAGTTGGTGGAGGCTGACGATGTGTTTTTTTAGATAGGGAAACCGGCGCCCGAGGAAGCTGAGATTCCTGAAGCTATGATTCCTTTACTTGAGGAATTTTCTGATGTTTTCCCTGATGAATTACCGAATGGCTGCAACCTTTGCGTGACATCCAACGTCATATCGATTTGGAGCTTGGTTCACAATTGCCCAATAGTCCACATTACAGGATGAGCCCAAGAGAGCATGAAGAGTTGCGTAGACAGGTTGAGGAATTGATTTCTAAGGGTCATGTTCGTGAAAGTATGAGCCGTTGTGTTGTTCCTGCTTTGTTAACTCCAAAGAAGGATGGCACATGGCGGATGTGTGTTAATAGTCGAGCCATCAACAAGATTACTGCGAGGTACATGTTTCCTATCCCTCGACTTGATAATTTGCTTGACCAGATTAGTGGTGCTACTATTTTCACAAAATTGGATTTGAAGAATGGTTACTACCAGATTCGTCTCAGACCTGGGGATGAATGGAAAACGGCCTTCAAAACTCTTGAAAGGTTGTACGAGTGGTTGGTAATGCCTTTTGGTTTATTAAACGCGCCTAGTACTTTTATGCGTGTGATGAATCAGTTGCTCAGGCCTTTTATTAGGAGTTTTGTGGTGGTATATTTTTATGATATTCTTATTTATAGTGCTTCTTTCATTGAGCACGTCGTGCATGTCAGGAAGGTTTTGGCCTGACTTCGCATAGACATTTTCTATGCAGCAAAAAAAATGTGTATTTATGACGCCTAAAGTTTTGTTCTTAGGGTAGGTTATTTCAGGTGATGGGATATAGGTGGATGAATATAAAGTTGCAGCTGTTCAAAACTGGCCAACTCCTACCACCATTACTGAAGTTTGCAGTTTTCATAGGCTTTCTTCTTTTTATAGGTGGTTCATTCCACACTTCAGTTCCATTATGGCCCTTATGACAGATTGCATGAAGGGAAAGACGTTTGTTTGGACAGAAGGGGCAGAGTTAGCTTTTCAGGTTATAAAGGAAAAGCTCACTACCGCACCAGTTCTGGTATTGCCTAACTTTTCGCAAGTTTTTGAACTTCATACTGATGCCTCGAAGGTTGGGATTGGCGGGGTTCTTAGTCAGGGGGGTCAACCTATTTCTTATTTTAGCGAGAAGTTAATAAGGGAAAAATTGAGATATAGTAGTTATGACCTGGAGTTTTATGCAGGGGTCCAAGCTATAAAACATTGGTGTCACTATTTGTTTCATAAAGAGTTTGTTTTATTCACTGATCATGATTCTCTAAGGCATATTCGCACGCAAGTCAATATATCTCATGACGGAAGTTGGTTATCATTTCTTGAAAAGTTTACTTTTTTGGTCAAACACAAAACTGGTATTTCAAACCGTGTTGCAGATGCCTTGAGCGGGAGGGGAAATCAGCTTGTTTCTGTGAGAGTCAATGTGCTGGGGTTGGATGCTATTCGTGAGCAGTTAGCCACTGACCCATATTTTTCAGTTGTGTTGCATGATGTGCAAGCGGGTTAGAAGTCAGACTTTCTTTTGCATGATAGGTTTTTGTTCAAGGGAAATCAGCTATGTATTCCTGAATCCAGTCTACGGTTGAAAATCATTCAGGAGTTACACGGGAAGGGTCATTTTGGTCGTGACCGCACTTTACATTTGGTGCAGTCTTCCTACTTTTGGCCTACTATGAGGTAAGAGGTAGATCATTATGTTAAAAGGCGTCGAATTTGCCAAGTCTCAAAGGGCGCGGCTACTAATGCGGGTCTTTATATACCTTTAACAGTCCCTTCACAGCCTTGGACTGATATTAGTATGGATTTTGTGTTGGGGTTACCTCAAACTTAGAGGGGAAACGATTCGATCTTTGTTGTTGTTGATCGGTTTTCTAAGATGGTGCACTTTATTCCTTGCAAAAAGACGAGAGATGCAGTTAACATAGCTCAGTTATTCTTTGGGGATGTCTATCGTTTGCATGATTTCCCATCTTCCATTGTTTCTGACCGAGACACTCATTTCTTAAATCATTTTTGGCGCAGCCTATGGAAAATGGTGAACACTCATCTTAACTTCAGTAGTGCCTATCACCCTCAAACGGATGGGAAGACGGAGGTTGTTAATCGGTCACTTGGTAATCTTTTACGATGTCTTGTGGGTGATCATGTGAATTCTTGGGACCAAAAGCTATGTCAATATGAGTTTACTCATAACCATATTGTCCCTATTTCCTTTGTCTATCTCAGATATTTTAGGGTATGATCCCTCTTTCCTTTGTCTATCTCAGATATTTTAGGGTATGATCCATTTCTTGTCTATCTCAGATGTTATTAGGGTCTGATCCCTTTTAACTTCTCTATCTTAGATATTATTAGGGTCTGATCCATTTCTTCTCTATAGCAGATATTATTAGGGTCTGATCCCTTTTTATTTTTTCGTCTTCGTACATACTGTCTTTAGATACCCGTAATATACATACACTTTCTTTTATCATTCATACAAACTCATATGTTATACATGTATCTAACATACACATTCAGCTATCATATGCATACCTCCCTTGTCAATACGTGCAATATCCAAAGATCTTTCACGTAACGGCAAGCTTTCATTCACATTCAAAATATGCATACATAAATACTATATAAATCATACATGGCATACACTTACCATTTAAGGTAAATCTATTACTATTACATCGAGTATGCACACAGTCCTGAAAACATATCAAGGAATGGGGCTAGAAACTCACATGAACTCGGTTTCGTTCACCGTTAATGGTTATCCCTTTCTTTAGTTGTGCATGGCTAGCTGTATAAAAATTACGCGTATTAATTACTATCACTATCCATATCGTAACTCTAATTTAATTCTAACCCTCAACGAACGTGGGTCCCGGTGCAGCGCCCCTGGCAGCGAGGTTATAGGGGCGGCAGCCCCTAGTAGAGTCCAAGGGGCAGAGCCCTTGGCTGGGGTTAAGCTGCCCGATCAGCTTGGAAAAAATTTATTTTCATTAACTGTCTTACACATTTTTCATTAGGATTTTAAATTATTATCTACTTCGCTAACTCCTTCGCTATAACGAATTAAGCCTAATTTATTACAAAATCCCCCTTCATTCATTTTAACGAATGACCTAATTCGTTATCTCAATATAATGAATGGGTGAGCTAATTCGTTATCTTAACATAATGAACGGGTTAACTGATTCGTTATCTGGACATAACGAATGGGTGAATTAATACGTTACCTTGACATAACGAATTGGTGAACTGATTCGTTATCTCAACATAACGAATGAGTGAACTAATTCGTTATTTTGACAGAATGAATGGGTGAAATAATTTGTTATCTGGACATAACGAATGGCATCAATCTTATCCTAACTTTGACTCAGAGGTCAAAGTCAAAATCGCCAAGAACAGTAAAAGTCAACATACATCGGATTTGCAATTAACACTCAAATCGTGATGAAACAACACGAGTTTGGTATCAACAGACTCGCAATCTCAGCGCTAACAAACCCTAATAATCCATTCATTCAAACATCGGGTTTTAAAGGGTGCGATTTGTTCATTTCAAGACCCGATTATTCATTTGACAAATTAACCTATCAATTGCTAAC
Source organism: Bidens hawaiensis (assembly GCF_021521415.1). Taxonomy (NCBI): domain Eukaryota; kingdom Viridiplantae; phylum Streptophyta; class Magnoliopsida; order Asterales; family Asteraceae; genus Bidens; species Bidens hawaiensis. The sequence goes on along the minus strand of NW_027499910.1, from coordinate 40,167 downwards.
GGATTTCAGTAGGATTTGTTGAATTAGATTCGTTTATACCATACTCAAACAGATGTATGATTTCTAGAATAGATCCGAACTTAAACGAACAAGTTCTCGTTATAAACGTACCTTAGGCGAGTCGGTTTACGAACACGATCTAGTCTTGATGTTGTTTTGGTTTGTCACAACGTTCTAGCACCAACCGGGTTCGGGTTTCCACCTTCGGATCTTGGCTCGGGATCTAGGATGGTGTTTGTGTGTGTTTTTCAACGTGTAGGCTATGGTGTAGAGATGGATAAAAATGGAAAGGATTAGTGTTCAAGGGGTATTTATACTCCCTTAAGCCCATGGACCTAAGGCCCATTCCATTTCTTATTCCATCTTCTAAAGTCCAAGGCCATCCTCCTATAATTTATTATCTAAACCGATACACGGAACATTATTGCATAAATGAAATTCTCTTTTATTATTATAACCTAAAGTAGGATGTTACAAGTCTTCCATCCATAAAGAGGTTTCGTCCCCGAAATCTAACTATTACTTAAACAAATTCGGGTAAAATTTGCGCATCTCTTCCTCAACTTCCCTAGTGGCGTCCAATCCCTTGCGATGCTTCCATATCACTTTCACTAAGGGTATAACCTTGTGACGAAGTTGCTTTTCCTTGTGATCAATAATCTCTACAGGTTACTCTATGTTGTTCAGCTATTCATCAATCTCAACATCCACCAATGGCACATGCGGTGTGTCATCAGCTAGGCATTTCCTTAGATGAGAAACACGAAAGTTTGGATGAATACCTTCTAACTCCTCGAGTAAATCTAGCTTGTAAGCCACTTCACCCACACGATCCATAATCTTAAATGGTCCAATGTATCTCGGACTCAACTTCCCTCTCTTTCTAAAACGAATAATCCCTTTCCAAGGTGAGACCTTGAGCATCATATTGTCACAAACGTTAAACTCAATCAGTCATCGCCGCTTATCAGCATACGACTTCTGACGGTCTTGTGCAGCTTTCATTCTTGCCTTGATCTGATCAAACTTTGACGAGGTTTCTTGAACAACTTCCAAACTTCCGAGTTCTTTCTGACCAATCTCTCCCCAACATACAGGAGTTCTATAGCGTCTCCCATACAAAATTTCGAACGATGGCATACCAATGCTTGAATGGTAGCTGCTGTTATAGGAGAACTCTGCACAATGCAGATGATCATCCCAACTTCCTCCAAAGTCTAAAATATAAGCACGTAGCATATCCTCAAGGGTTTGGATCGTCCTTTCAGACTGTCCATCTGTTTGAGGATGATACGCCGTATTGATTTTCAACCTCGTTCCCATTGCTTCATGGAACTTCTTCCAGAACCTCGAAGTAAAACAAGTATCTCTATCAGACACGATCGACAGTGGCACTTCATGTATAGTCACGACCTCATTAATGAACATACTTGCTAATGCTTCTGACGAGATAGCCTCTCGTATAGGCAGAAAGTGAGCATTTTTGGTCAAACGGTCCACTATCACCCAAATGGTATCATGATGCTTAGCTGTACAAGGTAGATTAGTTATGAAATCCATAGTGATGTGTTACCATTTCCATAGTATCTCCAGCGGTTGTATCTTTCCATAAGCCTTCTGATGTTCAGCCTTGACTTGTAAACAAGTTAAGCACTTACTGACATAATATACTACATCATTCTTCATTCCTGGCCACTAGTAGTCCCTTTTCAAATCTTGGTACATCTTCGTGGTTCCTGGATGAATTGAATATCTTGACTTATGAGCTTCGTCTAAGATTCGACCTCGAAGATCCCCATGGTGTGGGATCCACATACGGTCAAACCTAGTCTTAACACCATGCGTGTTTTCTATCAACTCGTCTTGCTGACCGAAAATCCTTTCCTTCTTCATTAGCCCTTCATTTACCAGCACTTCTGACTGCACTTTGATGATTTCTACAAAAAGACTTGAATTCATAATCAGTTGGTAGGACTTCACTATTGCAATGACCTCCTCATTCTTACGAATTAGCGTGTCGGTGACCACATTAGCTTTACCAGGATAGTACTTAATGTCGCAGTCGTAATCCTTTATCAATTCTAACCATCTTCTTTGTCACATGTTCAACACTTTCTGCTCGAAGAAGTACTTTAAACTCTTATGATCTGTGTAAATAGTACACTTAGTACTGTACAGATAATTCCTCCATATCTTAAGAGCGTGCACTACTGCTGCTAGCTCTAAATCATGCGTCGGATAAGTACTCTCATGGACTTTCAACTGTCTAGACACGTAATCTATCACTTTTCCTCGTTGCATCAACACGCAACCCAACCCACGATACAAAGCATCAGTACAAACAACCAAATCCTCATCACCATCGGGAAAGGCAAGGATTGGAGATTGTCTGAGTCTTCTCTTTAGTTCCTCAAAATCTTCTTCTTGAAACTTACCCCAACTGAATACTACCGACTTTCAGGTCATACCGATCAACGACGCGACTATCTTGGAGAAACCTTCGATGAATCTCCTATAGTAGCCAGCTAACCCTAAGAAGCTTCGTATATCAGTCGTATTTGCGGAGTCTTCCAATTCATTATCACCTCAATCTTAGCTGGGTCCACGGTAATCCCTTTAGGATTAATCACGTGACCTAGAAATTGCACTTCTGGCAACCAGAACGCACATTTCAAAAACTTAGCGTACAACTTTTCTTTCTTCAGAGTATCCAATACTTCTCTCAGATGTCGGCATGATCAGACACGCTTTTTGAATAAATCAATATATCATCGATGAAGACGATAACTGACTTATCCAACATCGGCCGACACACCCTATTGATCATGTCCATAAATGTTGCGGGAGCGTTCGTTAGACCGAATGACAACACGAGGAACTCGTAGTGTCCATACCGCATCTGAAACACTGTTTTAGGGATGTTTTCCTCTTTCACCTTCAACTGATGATAGCCTAATCCGAGATCTATCCATGAGAAGCTACTGGAAACTTGTAGTTGGTCAAACAGATCATCAATCCTTGGCAAACGATATCTATTCTTTACCGTAAACTTATTTAATTCGCGATAGTCTATACACATTCTCATATTTCCATCCTTCTTCTTCACGAATAACACTGGTGAGCCCCACGGGGAAACACTTGGTCTAATGAAACCATTTTCGAGGAGTTCTTGCAGTTGGGACATCAATTCTTTCATCTCGGACGGCGCTAGACGGTAAGGAACTTTCGCGACGGGATGGGCTCCTGGTATTAAATCTATATGGAATTCTATCTCTCACTCTGGTGGCAACCCCGTAAGATCCTCAGGGAATACTTCTGGGTAGTCGCGCACGATAGGAACATCTTTCATTTATTTTGTCTCGACGGTAGCGTTGAGAACATACGCCAGGTAGGCACCACAACCTCGCCTTAACAAACCCTCGGCTTTATCATCGAAATTACATTAAGCCCAGAACTTTCCTTATCACCATAGACCGTCACCGCACTGCCATCCAAGGAGTTTAACCTTATTATCTACTCTTACACACTATCTGATCCTCAAACTCAGACAACCAATCCATTCCCAAAACCACATCGAACCCTCCTAAGGTCATAACATACAAAGTAACAGGGAACTCATGTCCTTCTAACTCTATCTTACAGTCCTTAACCATTTTCATTATTTTAACCGAAGTGTCACTAGAAGTTTCTACTATAAAGGTTTCAGACACTCGGAAACATTTCATTTTAGCTAATTTACTAAATGGTGTGGCTACGAAACTTTTGTTCGCGCCTAAATCAAATAATACTGAAGTGGATATACCGTTTACTAGAAACGTACCTGTGACAACATCTGGAATCTGCTTGGCTTGTTCTTGGGTTAAAATGTAATCTCTGGTCCCCGGCCTAGTCTTATCAGCATCATTCTTTCCACTCCCTCCAGTCCCACCATCGGTGCATTCCTTAGCAAAATGGCCCGACTTACCGCACTTATAACATGCGGGTTTTGCAGTACAATCGGGAGCATAATGTCCCACCTTTCCACACTTATAACTGGCATTCGATCCCAGCCTGCATTCTCCACCATGAGACTTACCACACTTATAGCAAACATCAGATCCTTTGCCCCACTTGCACTCACCCCCATGCATCTTTCTAGAGGTCTTACATGATACCTCTTCTCCCAAACTCTCGGCTGCTTGTTCTTAGGATTCCACAACTGAGTACCGGGTCGTTTAGCAGGAGCGACCCATTTCTTATTCTTCTTCTCTTCCGCCACCACATCATCTGCCGACAAGTCGTCGTAAACCATTTATGCGATCCCCGCTGCAGAATCAAAGGTACCAGGTCTACTAGCCTTGACCAAGATGCGACCATTCTGCGGCAGTCCCCTAATGTAACACTTGAACTGCTTGGCTTAAGTGTTTACCATGTATGGCACCAGCCTTGACATGCGGTTGAATTCAGTGGTGTATTCGCGGTGTGTCATCTTACCCACCTTCAGACTCAAGAACTTCATTTCAACCCTTTCAATATCCGCATCAACATAAAACCTCTTCATTACCAACTCCTTCAGATCATCCCACCTCATCGCCTTTATCTCTTCCCGGGTCTTCTTCTGTTCAATAGATTCCCACCAGTACATGGCTTCATCACCAAATGATTGGGTGGCATAACCCACAGCTTGATCAGGACGGCACTCGCTAATTCGAATAACCTTGTCCATGGCGGATATCCATTGAAGAGTAGCGATTGCGTCTCCTAATCCGGTCAGCTTCGGCGGCCCCTCTTCTTGCCATCAACTTTAACAAATCGGACTTCACTTGAATCGACTTTCTCTCCTTCATCATCTTTCTTATTCTTTTCCCCACACTTCACAGTTCTTCCATGACTTTTAGCAGACCCTTCAGGACTCAAATTCTTCACAGCAGTGACCACAACTTGAACAATGGCTGCTTGAACTGCAGGGTCGAGTTGATACCCTTCATTGTTGCTCAGGTTTTACCCTGCCGCGCTTCCTTCCTCTCTTGGGTTAGAGGCTGATTCCACAGCCGGTGGTCGGATAGTACGTGGCCTGCCATGACGTCTAGTGCGACCTCCTGTTCCAACAACTGCCCTAGCTCCAGCCATTGTATTCTGGAAGAGAAAACACAAACGTCATCACTCAAGTAATTATTTAGTACAAGGATAGTAAGGCTAACATGTAATAACAGTGGCCAACTGTGATTAGCTGATCACGTTACTTTCCGTGTCCTATACACTTACCTTTACGAGTCTATTTATGCTAAGTCTACTCTTAAACAGTTAATCAATCAAACAGTCAAGAATTCCTATCCCTAATATACACATATCCTTTCTTTAGCAGTTAAGCTAACATTAACTTTCGTTATTTAACCATACACTTTACTTTTATTGAGCTTGCTTGAGTGACACATGGCATTCTTGAACTGGCATATTCTTTCTTTTCTTACTTAAATCCCATTCTCTATTCGAGTCTAAGCATGTAGGATGCTTAATTCTCTCGAACTTTGCTCCTATACCAAGTTGTAAGGCCCCGTTGCCGGTGCCATACATTAGATGTTGGATTTACTCATAAACATAGTTCTAAATATCATAGCTAATTAAAAACTTTTGTGGAAAATAGAACTTTCATAAAATATTATATAATAATTCATAACTTATCTTAATCACACACATTTTTCTTTCAAGTTAAACATGAAGTTAAATAAACAACTTGAGTCTTCAGATGCCAACTTCTTTATTCAACTGCCATGTGCGCCGCTCAAGCTAGCTGCTTCATCCTACTCACCTGCGTGCATACTAAAAGTCAGCTACGCTGAGTGAGTTCTAGTTAATCATACATCATACAATACATACACTTACCTTCAATTATGCATCCAAAGATACATAATAATTACTTTACTAACTTACTTTCATTACATAATTTCATACATACATTCAGACTTTATTACTTTCATACTATATAATTATTGTCCATTCTATCTCAGATATTATTAGGGTCTAATCCCTCTTTCCTTTGTCTATCTCAGATATTATTAGGGTCTGATCCCTTTATTGTCTATCTAAGATATTATTAGGGTCTGATCCCTCTTTCCTTTGTCTATCTCAGATATTTTAGGGTCTGATTCCTTTCTTGTCTATCTAAGATATTATTAGGGTTTGATCCCTTTTTACTTCTCTATCTCAGATATTATTAGGGCCTGATCCATTTCTTCTCTATCTCAGATATTATTGGGTCTGATCCCTTTTTACTTCTTCATCTTCGTACATACTATCTTTACATACCCGTAATATACATATACTTTCTTTTATCATTCACACATACTCATATGTTATACATATATCTAACATAGACATTCAGCTATCATATACATACATCCCTTGTCAATACGTGCAATATCCGAAGATCGTTCACGTACCGACAAGCTTTCAATCACATTCAAAATATACATACATAAATAACATATAAATCATACATGGCATACACTTACCATTTAAGGTAAGTGTATTACTATCACATCGAGTATGCACACAACCCCGAAAACATAACAAGGAATGGGGCTAGAAACTCACCTGAACTCGGTTTCGTTCACCGTTAATGGTTATCCCTTTCTTTAGTTGTGCACGGCTAACTGTATAACAATTACACGTATTAATTACTATCACTATCCATAACGTAACTCTGATTTAATTATAACCCTCAACGAACGACACCATGAAACAACTAATTAGTTGCAGAATGTAACATGGATTCTCTATTAGTGTGCATATCGTTAAGACGAAAGTGTACATCGACCAACTGAAGAAACTTTATTATCCCCTTTAAGATGAAATGGCAGCGGACTTCATCTTGAACTCTCTCCCTAACTATTGCGACTAGTTCTTAATGAATTTCAGTATGAATACCTGGGTGAAGACAGTATCAGAGCTTAATGAAATGCTCAAAACGGTTGAGATGAATATTCCAAATAAAACTAATCAAGTTTTGATGGTTAGATCCTTTGGTGTCAAGAAGCCCAAACCCAAGAACCGGGGTCATAATGTTAAAGGCAAGGAAAAGGTTAATATTGCTGCCAAGTCTGGCACTAATACTAACAAGAATGTTACAAAGATACCACCGCCGCCTCCCTATGACCGCCATGCTACAAATGCAATAAAATGTGATACAAGAAACGTAATTGTCTCGAAAATCTTGTCGAGGCTGAAGAAACAGAAGGCCAATGGTGAAGGCTCCTCCAAACGTAATTCTATTTAAGTTATTGAACTTTTCATTGTTTCCAGCAATACATGGGTATTTGATATTGGATGTGGTCACCACATCATTAATGTCTTATAGGAACCAGAAAATGGAAGAAACTGAAACAAGGTGACATGGAACTCATCGTTGGTGATGGGAAGAGAGTTCCAGTTCTTGCGACTGGAACACATCATTTTGTTTGTCCATCTGGCCTTGTATTTACTTTGAAACACTGTTTGTTTGCACCAGGATTGTCTAGAAACATTGTTTCAGTTTCGTTACTTTTTGAACAAGGATTTAAGTACGCTTTTAATGGTATTGCTATTTCTGCCTACTAGAATGATATCTTTTATTTTGAGGCTTAACGTCGAAATTTTATTTATGAGATTGATGTTCAAATCAATAATGACATGTAAAATCTTTCAAAATGTATCAGATCTAGCGTCAATGATACATTTATATGGAATTATCTACTTGGCCATATAAGCAAGGCTCGAGTTAAGAAACTCCAGTCCGAATGGATTCTTGAATCCACGAGACCAAACTCTTTGGACGACTGTGAATCCTACTTAGCTGGAAAACTCGCCAAAGACTCCTTCATAGGGTTGTCACTTTTACCCGAAACCCAACCCACAAAATCCCAAACCCTAACTAAACCAAACCGAAAAACCCAAACCCGAACTGAAGTAATTCGGGTTGGTTTTCAGGATTGATTTATAAGTTTCGGGTCAACCCAAAAAACCCTAATAAACATTTAGTTTTGAAATTAAATATAATTTTAGTTAACATAGGCTTAGTCTTAGCTACTAAAGTTATCAGTCTCTCACCCTAATCGATTATTTTCATTCTAACTATTATGGATCCATTGTTTATAGTTAATTTATGTTTTCCATTTGTTATTGACAGAAACCGTAATCGAACAACCAAATCACATCCAATAGAAAAAGATTATGGTTCGAGTTTGTTACTTAGTTTTATTCTTCTTTTCAATTGTTTTATCAAGTTATGTTGGTTTATTTTTTGATTATTTGCGTTATGAGCAAAGAAGAATATGTTGTTTTAATTTTAGCATTGAAGTTTTTTAATTTTTTTTGTTTTTTGTTTTGTTTTCTAGGATACTTGAAACCTGACTAACCCAACCCGAAAAACCTCGTATCGGAATTACCTGAACCCAAAAAACCCATGAGAGATTTGGGTTGGGTTTCGGGTTAAGATTTCAAACTTTGAAACCTGAAGAACCCGACCCGAAAAACCTGAAACCCGAAAAACGAACCCGAAGAACACCACTACTCCTTCACTCATAAAAGTGAACAAGAAAATGATCTGTTAGGACTCATACATACTAATGTTTGTGGATCTTTTAGAACCATGTCTAGAAATATAGAATGATACTTCGTTTCTTTTATTGACGATTACAGTCGATATGCTTATGTGTATCTTAAAAACACAAGCATGAAGCTTTTGAAAGATTCAAAGAGTTTCAAACAAAGTGGAAAACAACTCGGTAAAATGATTAAATACTTCGATCAGATCAAGGCAGAGAATATCTTAGCTTAGAGTACATCAATCATCTTAAAAAGCGTGGAACTGTTTCACAGCTCACTCCAACCGACACACCCCAACATGATGGTGTGAGCGAGAGGAGAAAGAACCTTTCTAAAAAGGTAAACAAAACTCCATATGAGATATGGCATGTGCGTAAACCCAATTTGTCTTACCTTAGAGTATAGGGATATGATGCATATGTCACTAGTGATTTTGATAACAAGCTCGATCTTTGCAGCTTAAAAGTTGTTTTCGTCAGATACTAAAACCAAAGAGGATATTATTTTTTCCATCCTGATAAAAATTTGATTTCTATCAAAATGAAGCCTCACTTCCTCGAGAAGGAAAATCTCGATCGAGGAACTGAAAATAATATTGTCAATTTTGTAGAAATTTGAGAACCCCAAATAATTGCTGAGGAAGTTGGAGCGTCTGATCAACAATATGTTGTTGCTGATCCATCATACATAAACACAACCGTTCGCAAAAGTGGTAGGTTTCACAAAGAACCAAATAGATACCTATGGTATGTAGATTGCCCCGAAGTCCTATTAGTAGCATAATCTAATGACGAACCTGCTAACTACAAATACGTTGTCTTATATCCAGAATCTGAGAAACAACAAGAGGCCATGAACGCCGAGATGCAATCTATGCATGAAAATTAAGTCTAGAACTTGGTTAAGCTATCCCCCTGAAGGTCAGGCAGTAGAGGGAAAGTGGAATTTCAAAAGAAAAACCGATATGCATGGAGATGTACAGATCTATAAAGCATGACTAGTCACGAAAGGTTTTACTCAAACTCAAGGTATTGACTATGATGAAACCTTCTCACCTGTTGCTGCGACCAAATCGACGAGGACATTAATTTCCATTGCCTCGTACTATAACTATGAAAAAAGACAAATGGATGTCAAAACCGCTTTTCTTAATGGATACGTTTCGAAAGATGTCTATATGGTTCAACTTGAAGGTTTTGTCGATCCCAAAAATCCTAATAGGGTGTGCAAACTAAATAAGTCCATTTATGAACTCAAGCAAGCATCTTGTAGTTTGAATCTTCAGTTTGACTAGAAAATTAAAGAGTTTGGTTTTACCAAAAATGAAGATGAGCCTTGTATTTACAAAAAGCCAGGTGGGAGCACTATATAATTCCTCATTTTATATGTGGATGATATACAGATAATTGGAAACAACATCCCTATGCTTGAAAATATCTAGCACTAGTTTAGATCTTGCTTCACAATGAAAGCTCTTGGTTAAGCGGCTAATATTCTAGGAATCAAGATCCACCGAGATAGGTTTAAGCGGCTTTTAGGGCTTAGTCAAAGTACATACATAGACTAAGTAATGGTATGCTTCTTGATGGAAAACTCCAAGAAAGGTGGAGTTCCCATTGCTAAAGGAACTGTGTTGAACAAATCACAATCTTCGCGAACATTGAAACTAAGCACATGCAAACAATTTTTTATGCCTTAGCAATTGGTTCTATCATGTACACTCTGTTTTGCACTAGACCTGATGTCTCGTATGATTTAAGCATAACCAATCATTTTGCAGCAAAGTCCTGGCGTTGCCTATTAGATTGCAGAAAAGAACATTCAAGGTACTTGAAAAGAACCAAATACATGTTCTTAGTTTATGGCAGAATGGAAGAAGAGCTCACTGTATGATGTTACACTGACGCTAGCTTCCAGAGTGATCGAGAAGTTTCTCGCTCATAATCTGCTTGGATGAAGAAATTCATGTCTAACCTCAATCTAGTTCCATGTTTTTGGAAACCGGTTGGCGTAATATGTGATAACACAAGTGCTATTGCTCAAGCCAAAGAGCCCAGATCTCATCACTGAGCTAAAATCATTTTAATAAAGTTCTACTATATACGGGAATAACTGAAATGAAGACATTATAATAAGCAAGCTTGACATTCACTAGGATACGATCGGTCTTAGATTAGCTTGCCATATGTTTTGATTTAGTATTTGGATGTACGAACATTTAAACAGTAATACTTTTGAGTTTACTTATGATTTAATGGTTAAATACAAATGTTAAATATTATACATGTGTTTGACTTTAATACGTTTAATCCATGAATCCATCATTCTGAATTATCCGTAGTCGGCCAGATTCGTGGGAACGACTCTGAATTAAGACTATTCTGACTTTGGACTAAAGGAGTCGACTTCCAAACTCACATACCTCATTATGAATTTTGTTGGATGTAACTCGTAGCAGATCATCTTCATGGATCTTAGTCATAAGATGTTTTGATTCATGTGTGCTCATTTAATATCATTAAACCTGAGATGCATACTAGAACTTTCGTTAACCAAAGACAATTCTTTGATTACTTTCAACGGCTGTCACGTAACTACCAGTCATAAAGGCATTAGTTGGGAGTTGTTCTAAAGTTCAGTGGGAGTTTCATGTAGTCAATATGGGATTCTTTACTCTAACATTATATGTAACAACTAAACATCGTTGCGCCCTCGTTGATTCAAAATAGTGAAGTGTGAGGCCCCACCCAAAGTTACTGTGTGTTTGATTGGAGCACTTTGATTCTAGATCGAGAATAATAATAGTTGAATTCCATGTGAGAGTGAATCTGATCCATGTCTCATTATTCAATTGATATCTTATACAGAAAGGATAGATGACACCGATTACCATAAAATCATTATCTTGCAATGGAGTATTCCAAGATGTTTGGGTTAATGACTTTAAAGTGTCACAACTTGTTGGGGTAGCCATGTGTAGCTATAGCACCCCTAATTGTCAGTGTTAAGGAACTTAATCAGAAATCGTCCAAGTGGGAGAGTATTAGAATTGTGGACCAGTTCGATTAAGTCAACGTGGCCGACCGATCCAAGAGTGTTACACCTTGGGTAACGAGCATAAAACCTTCTTAAGATAGTTAACAAATATTGACATATATAAACAAGATAATGATGTTTATTCAGGCAAACATGAAATGGGAGTTAGAGATGGGCTTGGTGGCCCAGTTTACATTAACTACTTTATTATCTTAACTAGTTAACATAATGAAGTAAGTTCAAGAGAAAAACCCTTGCCACCAAAGCTCTCCATCTCTTTTCTCTCTCTACCACTGCCATCGGCCAGCTATTGCCTACCAAAAAACAATCGCCAGCCAGCACTCGCCCACCGCCGTCGCTCACCACTGATGCTGGCGCCTGCCTCCACGCATCGCCACCATCTGGTCTCGATTAATATTGTCACCTAGCAAATTTTTTAGCCCTCTGTGTTTCAACCGTTAATCATTAACTGTGGTATGGTTTTGCTCATAGGTAAATAGTATAATAAGTTTTTTTTATATTTACAGTGCTCGTAGTGTTTGTAACCGGTTCTTGTCGGGTTTTATTTTGGTGTTGATAAATCATATTCCTTCCGCTGCATTTATTTTAATTAACCAGTTTAATTAATTAACTAATATTTATCGAACCCGGGTTTTGATAATAATAGTTTTAGTGATCAATACTGAACCCAACTTAGTGATGTGTGGATTCCGTTTTTCACTACAGAGCATTATCAGAAGGCCGAGGAGTGTGTGTGGAAAAATACAGAGAAAAAGAAAGAGAAAGAGAAGGGTAAGAGACCGGAAACAAAACAAACTTTAGATGGTTTCTTTCAGTATAATGCAAAGTAACTGAACAACTGGACTGAGGGGTTGTTTGTTTACATCTGAACGGAACCATTCAGATGTAAACAACTGATTCATTTAGACTTCAGACTATTTGGTTACAAACAGAATAACATCTGAATGGTTAAAATTAGGTCTGAATTATTCAGACTTATTGTTGTTGCTGAATGGGACAGAGGCTCACTCAGATCTGATTCATTCAGATCTGAATGAGACGTTGAGGTATGTAAAAAAGAAGATTATTTGCAGTCTAAGACTAGTTTGTTAGCCTACTAGATGAAGAAGCTTGTTGTTGTAAAGAAAGTAAAGGGTGAAATTCTATCGTGGATGTACGAGTCGGAGCTAAAAGTTTATGTTAACAAATGGGAGAACGGGATTCGGTATTTTGAACATTTTACTAATATTCTCTCAATGTTGTACTAGGACGTTCGTACTTTGGCATTTAGACCTTTCATGAATCGTGGGAACAATCGGCTTATAGATTGGTTCTATCGTCCTCTGGTCCAAAAGGTCAATCACGGTTAAAATTTTACCCAAGTGCCGAAACGGAAGTATGTTGATGAAATTGATCCTCACACTAGGTGGAGAAAGTTAGTATTGAAGGTGAAGTTCCGCGTACTTTGAAGATAGTTCATTTAAAGATTTTACGACAAAGTCTTTATAAGAACTTAAATAGGTGGTAATATGATGATAAGACGAGTGAAGCTGTGATTGTAATGGGAGCGGGAGATAAGATTGAGTTTATATGGATATTAATTCCGATATGGTTGGTCAACTTGTATGTGTCTGACAACAATGTGTTATTTGACTATCAGATCAGATGGGCTCATAACAAAGATATTGAGCGGGCTATGCAATTCCAAAGAGTTGTTCGTGTTTGTCATGCTTTTGGAATTCATAGTTGTGCCGATTAGAAGACCAACTGCTTCAAAGTGTGAAGATCGACAACGCTCAACACAAGGGGGAGTTTGTTGATACATCATAAGTCGTCTAGTTCTTTGTTTATTTGTTTATCAAGTTTTGTAACATATATAATGTATTGGGGTTAATTTTATAAATAATATAAAGTGTCATTCGATATGGATTTTATAGTGAATGAGGATTGTTTTGGTTCCTCATTCGTTAGGGGATGGGTAAATGTTTAACGCATAAGTTGATAACATATAAGCACTAAGGGATGTATAGAGAATGGCGTAGCGAATGTGGCTCATTTGCTATGCATGTATATCGATTGAGACCTCATCGTCTATAAATACCCTTGTATCTATTCATTAATTAGCGGTTCCAGTTTATTATTGAAATCTTTTCGTTACTCTGTCCAAATTTCCTCTTAACACACACACACACACACACACACTAACATGCAGTGATATCTAATCAGTTAATAAGCAATCATTTCACAAGACAAGATCAAACGGTATTAAAGCATGATAATCATTCACGTGGTTTCTCACAATCAGAGTAATGCTATGATGTCAAAATTGTTCCAGACATATACATACACCTAATTCACACGATTATCAAGATATAACAAGTAACAATTTCCTCTCAACACTATTGCTAATGAGCATTCACAAATGGTATCAGTCTGTGGGTTTGAACTAATGAGGCAGATTGATGTGTGAGCTTTGGGGATGTGTTAGCTTAGCACCTCACCGTTTCATACTCCAGGTATGTAGATGATAGGATAGGCCCGTGGCCCGTCAATGATCCCGATGACCTTTAAAAATAGTAAGCCTTAATAAAATTATAAACTAATTTATTAATTTAACCACGTTCAGTTATATTGTATCCATAATGATCAAATCGATAAACATAGGTAAAAAAGCAAACAACTAAATAGGAGACATTACAATCTTTAAATTGTAAATTTTTGTCATCTAGAAGACTTGAAGTCAAACCTGTTGGTATTTAAAAGTTTTGATATTACCAATAAACAACCAACTCCATTGATAAAAATGAGATTAGATTTATAATAGCTAATAAATCATTTTTATAGTATCGTTTGGAAAATACTTTATTTAACTAATGTACACAACATCAAATTTTCAATAAATGTTAATAATATAATCACAATTAATGTTTAAACTGTTGGAAATCTTAAAAACAAGCCTCTTATCAATCCTAACTTTATTCGAAACCTGAAATATTCTGGATGCGTATTTAAATAAGGTATTTGTAAGTCAAGTTACGGCTAAAGTTTTTATAAACGTTACTTGGATTTTAACCAAAAACGACAACACAAAAACAAAATGAACATATTTAACTTGAATTAATACCATCTTTAAGATGTGCCACAATCCAAAGCCAACCCACATTACTAGTAAAATTACTAATTCACACATCAACTTTCACTTAATAACACTCTAAATGGGTGGGAACCCATTCTTACAATAGTCATATATCATATACGTTTTCTTCACATGCTCATAAGCTCTTTGTTGTTTTGAATTCAATATCCAGTACCTTTTTAAATTCCACCAATAATCTTGGGACAAACATTGTATATTGTGCTTAGGGGAGATACACCCATTTATATTAAAATCTTGAAAGTAGGCTTCAAATGGCCCATTGTTAAAATCAGCCTTGACTCGACCCCCATCGGTGGCCCAATCAGACCCATCCCAAAGGCTCACAGCCACTTGCATTGTGTTATCAGGGTACCCTACACCTTGGGTTTTCTTGAACACCCTTATTGGAATGTCATCCACAAAGAACCTGAGACATATAAGATTTAAACTTTTAACACATGTGGATAATATAATAATTTAAGAGTTAATTGGCATGTGCTTTTTTATAAGGGATGAGATCGAATTACATACACAATTTGATAGTGATTCCATAGGATACCGTAGTAATGGAAATCTGCCGTAGGATCAAACCAAAGATAGAATCTTTGCTCTCGGCCCCCAACTCCATTTGTGAATACATTTG
Source organism: Bidens hawaiensis (assembly GCF_021521415.1). Taxonomy (NCBI): domain Eukaryota; kingdom Viridiplantae; phylum Streptophyta; class Magnoliopsida; order Asterales; family Asteraceae; genus Bidens; species Bidens hawaiensis. The sequence goes on along the minus strand of NW_027499910.1, from coordinate 24,790 downwards.
TTTGTAATTCTATGGGTTTTCCAGGTCTGTTTCCTAAGAATTCAAAGTCTAACTCATCATGCACGCCGTTCTCATTTAGATACAACTGCATCAATCGTAAAGTACGTTAAATATGTATGGTTGGGTGTGTATACACTTAATGAAACAAGTTTAGAGCATTTGCAGGTACATAAAAAGAAGTGACAATGCCACCCGAATCATTGGCGGGTAGCTTAATCTTCATTTTAAAGAAACCCGATCCAAAAAATGATTTTGATGTAAATCCAGCACCTGCAAATATATTCAATACTTCAAAATTGAAATAACAACTGAGATATGTAAATCACATGTGGTATTCTTTATGCATGTAAATACATTAATAAAAAAATTAAGATTAACCGCATGCAATAAAAAAATAAAACAATAAAACAATGTTGCTATGTAAGTTAAAAGTTTTTGTCTATTTTTGGTTATACATGTTAATAGATTAATCACATAAAAAATTTAGATTAATCACATATAATTTTATTCTTAAAAATTGAAGACAATGATAGTATATAAGTTGAAACATGTCAACCCATTTTTTGTGTTATGATTTGTATTGCACACCACTTATCGACTTGCCTGAAAGCATAAATCCGAGGTTAGCCTTGCACATATAGATATATATTACATAGCAGAATATTGCATCGTATATGTTATAAACAAGTAAACGTATTAATCGGAGATCACCCCTTTATAGAAAAAATACATATATAAGTTACTAGAAAAGACGAACCCGAATACTGATCTAGCAGTAACCGAACCTCTCTCCCTTGATTAAGAGACAAAACATGATCATATCCCCAATTTACATTATAGTTCTCATCAAAACTAGCATCCCCTTTTGCATTACCAAGCAAAAACAATGTCCCAAACAAAGCCACGATCAATATATGTATTTCCCTTGAACGAAAACTCATCTTATCGACAATAATAAAACCAGAAAATCACCTGCTAGTGTGTGATCTTTAGTGTGATGGTTGGGTATGCATATGAAAGATTGTATATATATAAGCGTTAATATCAGATAGTTAATGCAATATATGTTACTAACTTGTCATTTGTAATATTTATATTGACCTATTTAATACGAAAAGTAAAAAATAAAGCTTGTTTGGATTTAAATTTTATGAATCCATGAAAGGACAAAGGAATTAAATTTCAAGATACTTTTAATTACTAATTCACAAATTACCAAACATGCTCATTTCGTAGTTAATACTTTTCCGTTTTTTTTTTCTTTTTTAACCATCAATTAAACAAGTTTCTAAGATTGCCATTTAAAATTAAATTTTATTTCTTAAATGCAAAATGTGTCAACAAGTTAATTAGTTTTTTAAAGTTGACTTTTTGACTTTGGAGCACTTACAGTATTAATATATTTTTTTATTAATTAACATTACAACAAAAAAAAGCTTTTTAGGCCTTTTTGTGTGGGACGTTTGTAAAATAAGGTTCTAAAACCTATTTAATAGGACAAATGAACATTGTAGGTCTTTTTACAATATACGCTACATAATCGGTGTCCTGAAAAATTATTTAATAGGATGGATGATTATTTAGGGTCGTATTATCATATAACTTAGTAAGACACTTAAAATGTAAATCCTAAGAAAGTAATCTATAAGACATGTAGTTGTTGGTGTCCCATTATGTGGTAATGTAATATGACAATTTATCACTGGAGGTCTTGTTATAACATAACTTAATAAGACACTTAGTAGTTAATTCGATCATAAATGTTCGGTGTTATAAGACCCTTTCTAGTCGAAGTCATATAAGAACATAACTTAATAGGACAATTTACACTATGGTCATATAACTTTAACCTTTATAAGATGCATAATCATTGTGGTGTCATTATAATATACCGTAATAGGATATTTGATATTTAGTCATAAAACATCTGGTTTATAGGACGCTTATTCGCTAGAGTTTTATTATAACATAACTTAACATGACACTTGACACTTGATTCTTATAACTTTAACATTTATAGGACGCTTAATCATTGTGGTGTTATTATAATACACCGTAATAGGATAGTTGATATTGTAGTCATAAAACATATGTTTTATAGGACAGTTATTCACTAGAGTTTTATTATAACATAACTTAATATAGCACTTAACACTTGAGTCTTATAATTTTAACCTTTACATGACGTTTAACCATTTTGGTGTTATTGTAATACACCGTAATAGGAAACTTGATATATGAGTTATAAAACATCAGTTTTATAGTACGCTTATTCACTAGAATTTTATTGTAACATAACTTATTGTGATACTTGACACTTGAGTTTTATAACTTTAAACTTTATAAGACGCTTAATCATTGTGGTATTATTATAATATACTTTATATCAAATTTATGATAACTTGTTTTCTATATACTATTCAAACTTATTTCACATGATAACTACCTTCTTTCTTTTACTCTTTTTTTTGTCATGTATGTTGTATGTATATATATGGATATATGCTGATGTCTGATGGCTAGCGCCTAGCGGATGAGAGTGTGGTTTTTTCCTTTTTTTCTAATTTACTAACTGTTAATTAAATTAATTATTTAGTGATTTCAATAATCTAACGGATGAGAGTGTCGCTGTTGTTTTATGATGGGTTATGCATGATTTTGTGGGTTGTAACAAAGACTATATGGTAAGTATATGCTATACCATTCTATTTGTGTAACATCCTAGTTTTGTTAGATTTTTAATCTACATATTCTAATAAAGTAAAATATTAGAAGACACATGTCATTGTCTCAATCATTCTGGTGAATGTTTTCCCGCTCAAAACCCTTAGTTCACATAAAAAACGATTCGCGGATCTATTTGACCCATGCTCGCTTTCTTCTAAAGCCTTCTAACCCATATTGAAGACTCAAACCCTAATTATTATTTTGTTCATGAACAAACCAACATACACGATTGTTTTCAATCCAGTAATCATCATTTGTAAAAAAAATCCAATAGACACACCCCACAGGTAATTTGATTAAGTTTTTTCATGTTTTCATTCAATTAATTCGTTATCAAATTCAGATTTGTGTTTCGTTTATAAACTTCAGTGCATTCGATAGATCTGTTAAAAATTTGGTTCAGTTTTTTAGTCTTTTCAAATTAAGAATAAAAATACCTAATTGCCTAGTTTCGTCGAAGCACTGCTACTGATCCGGTTGGTAGTGTATCAATTTTAATCAACAATGATGTTTATAACATAGTATCACCGGAAAGAACATGCTACTAAACGAAAGCAATGAAAGGTGGGTATTGTAGATTTCTCATTTTTAACTGTTCAACTTATACATTACGGTATCCTTGTGTTTGTTGATTACACTCTCAAGTGATATTCCAACCAAGAATGAAGAGTATTAATTCGACTGTATTTTGATTTTACAATAGAAGTATTAGTTTGATATAATTTTGGGATTTCTTTAGTTTTGAATTAACTAAGTTAGTGATGTTTTCATTAAGTGTCTAACTGTGATAAAACATAATGTCTCCTGCTTTGGAGGCACAAATTAAATAGGGGAGAATAGGTAAATCATCCATGAACATAATTGAAAGTAAGTGTGCTAAATATGATATATTTCAATATGAATCATTGGAAATCATAGCCAAATAGTTAAAATATGGTTGCGTCTGTTTTAGATGCATGGATGTATAGACGTGCGTTTTTAATGTCTCGAATAAATTATTATGCAACTGTAGTTAAGGTTTGCCTCACATACCAGTTAAAATACTGTTTTTAATGTCTGACAGGTTTAGACTCACTTAGGATGTTTGTGAGGGAATCCATCTTTAAATAGATATATAGATTATTACAACTCCAATTTTCAATTTCCTGCTATTGATTATTTGATAATTTTGGCCTGCTTTATATATAGTATACTAAAATTACCTAATTCCCATCTTTGCCAACCTAATTGTAGTTAATCAATATAAGTTGATCAAAACAAAAATTCTGCACGGTTAGTTTCAGGAATTAAATACAAAATTTTAAATCGCTACATAATACTCGGTTTACTGAAGTTTGATTAATGCATTGACTATTGGCATATTCTTCTATTCAACTTAACTTTGTTTATTTTATATTGATTTGGATTATTACAATAGCTGACATAAAGAAAGCCTTGGATAAAACTCGTTGAAAACTAGTTGGCCAGGCTATTGAAAATTTGTTAAAGACTCGAAGATTAGTTGCATAGTTGACTTTTGATTTGAAAGAGGTACTCTTTTAACTTGTATCTTGTATAATAAACTGTTAATAATTGTTACATGTTTAATTCTAGACAGAATTACAAATTTTGTCCTTAAAATAAACCAAATTATGTACGTGTCCTTTTTTAGTTTCTTTACAGACGGTGTCCTTTAAACATTATTTTCCTACACGTTATGTCCTTTACGCTAACTGGGTTAGAAAAACTCAGTTAAATACCCTCACGTGAGGCGCATGTGAGGGCATATTGGTCTTTTCGTCTACACCTGTAAACAGTTTATACTCTCTCTCTCTCTCTCTCTCTCTCTCTCTCTCTCTCTCTCTCTCTCTCTCTCTCCTTTTTCGTCTCCCTCTCCCACTGAAACACAACCCGTCATTACCATCATCAATTTCTTAAATTCCCCCGATTATTTGTCATATCTTAGTTTCAAATATTGGCCAACACTACTACTGCCTTGAACCATTCCAGCGTCGCCGGAGATGTTGAGTTCCGGTGCTTCGCCGGAGTTTTCTTAAGAAATCGAAAAGCGTATGCCGGAAAAGCGGTGCTGGTATTGGCAAGTTCAGACGAAATCCGTTGAGCATTATAAACATCATCCCCTAATCTTCCATTAACACCACCATTCCAACCCCATCGACCCCATTCCACAAATTCGCTCTGCAAACCCTAAATTAAACCCTTGGATTCCCTCGCTTCTACAATCCAGCCAAAAACCCTCTACAATTTTGAATGATTTACCAAAAACCATCAATGGAAACTAAGTTGATATGTTTTTTTAGGGTTTAAGTGTATTTAGAGAGAGACAGAGAGGTTCAGGAGAGAGAGGGAGAGAGAGAGAGAGAGAAAGAGAGAATGGGGGAGGGTGGATTTGCAGAGGTGGCGGCGCTGTGTTGCTGTAAAAACAAGGTGTTGTCGTTAGTTGTGGTACTTGCGATTGTGGTGGTCCGGCCGTGTGGTTCTTGTATTTCTTCGGTGGTACTGTGGCGGTGGTTTTCCGGTGTAGAGAAAGAAAGAATAGAGAGAGTGTATGTAGTTGTAGTTGTGGTTGTAGTTTTGATTTTGGTTCTGGTTCAATGGTGGTAGTGATACAGAGTCGTGGTGGAGGTGAAGGGTGGGTGGGTGGTTGGGGATGAAATGCAGAAGAGAAAGATAAAGATGAGAGAATGTGTGTTTTAGTGTGTGTGTGTGAGAGAGAGAGAGGGATAAAGAGAGTGAGTATAAACTATTTGCAGGTGTAGACAAAAAGACCAATATGCCCTCACATTCGCCTCATGTGAGGGTATTTAACTGAGTTTTTCTAACCGAGTTAGCGTAAAGGACATAACGTGTAGGAAAATAATGTTTAAAGGAAATCGCTTGCAAAGAAACTAAAAAAAGGACACAAACCGTAATTTGGCTTTTTTAAAGGACAAAATTTGTAATTCTGTCTTAATTCTAAAAATAATTGGTATCATATTGAATTGTAGAAAGCTGGTATGACTATGCAAGCAAAAAGGCTTAATTTTCTTTGTATTTTGTCACGTTCTAGAGATGTTCATGGAGGTTAATCATTTGCAAGACACAACATCGGGTTTCGTATGCCATGTTCATACGTCATATGGGACTTCATGTGGACTGTGACGTGAGGTCGAAGACTCACTCAAAAATAAACCGAATACAACTAATTAGATACTAGTAAGCGGGTATCGAACACATGGAGTTTGTGGAAAGTGTGTTATTAAGTAGCACAGTAATTACTCTATATTAAACTAAGTGCAAAAGTAAATTCAAATATTTGGTTGTTTGTTTTTGATTAACAAAAGGAACTAAAGCAATTAAACGAGTTTTAATCAATATGAGAAATATGCCTTCCCTCGGTTTCAGGTTTCCATGATTGTTACAGTTAATGTTTATCTGAGATGAACAATAGACAAAGTTCGTGTTTATGTAAACGATTGCGATAATTGAAGATCAAGTACTTGGATTATACAACACAAGGTAATCACTCAAAAACCAATTAGTTTATCCAACCCTAAATCCCTCCCGATTAATCTCGATTACATACAAAACCAAGAACTGACGGTTTAGAACACAAAATCGACAAACTAACAATCTATCAACCAATACATAAACACCATAATAATTTAATCAATAAGATCAAACTAATATCTCAGAAATTTCATAAACATTCAACAAAACAATCATAAGAAACCTTTTAATCCGAGGGAAAACACGAAGGAGTTTAGCCACACATGTTTCGGTTTGTCATCCCTTCAATTATATTTGTCATATGAATCAAGAACAAGTATTTAATGATTATTACACTCACAATTGATCAATTGTCTCCAAAAATCGCCTCTAGGTCGTCTCTAGATGAAAAGATATGATTGGGATGTCAAAAGCCGTCCAAAAATACAAGTTATAACGTTTTTACGACTTTCCTCATCAGGTCTACCGTAAGCTACGGTGGCCACCGTAGCTTACGGTGGCTTCCAAATACCTTATGGTGGCTTAAAACTGCCTTACGATGACCATTTTCATTAGGTCCCACCGTAGCTTACGGTGGCTACCGTAAGCTACGGTGGCTTTTAACAAAGCCACCTTGTTTTCGTCATAATTTTCTCGTTTCAACTCCGTTTTCTTCACCGTTTTCGCCCACGTTCTCGTAATTACATCCTCTATCTTCACCTACGTGCAATTATATGAGTAACCATAGTTAACTAATTACACAAAATAAACCAATTGTATGCATGGTTATTAACGATCTTATATCACTTAAGGGTTGTCCAATGGACCACCCGTCAGACTGCTAAACCATTTTACAGCTTCATGTCATAAGATTTAAGAAAACATTATTGTACATGTTTTTATTCTAAAAGTTAAGTTGGCATTCTGAAGATTACAGCCTCATGTCGTATGGTTTCAAAAAACAATATTTTATATGTAGAGTACATTTTAAAGATGGCAAAGCCACCTGAGCTAGCTGTGGTGCTATGTACATTTTAAAGAAAACAATATTGTATATGTTTTTAATCAAAAGTTTAAAGTGTACATTTTAAAGATAGATGTAGAGGCGTTCTAATTAATTGAGAGGTTGACTTGTTGTCAAGATAGGTACGGCGTAGCTTGGAAGGCAATGAGTCAAGCGAGTAACATACAACACTCCTCCTACAGGCAAAGGTGAGCGACTCAAATTGTGTTGGGTGAAACTAGTGGATTTTAGCTAGTTTTATACCATGTAAATTATTATTACAATCTTATATATTTTATGCAATTTTTATGCATGACCGAATATTAATTAGTTGAGGTATCGTGTCGTGACGAGTTTGTTAACTATATGTTATTACAATGAGTAAATTATAATAATGAATGAGTTTGAGTCGTATTGATTAAAAATTATTAAAATTAAGGTGGTTTAATACAAATTGTTGAATATGGTAAAACATAACAATAACATATTGTTTTGACGGGGTTTTGGGGGTTTAAACTCATAAAGATTGAATGCAAACTAATAATGGGTCGAGTGCCAAAGTGCTGGAAATTCAGCTTCTTTCCAGATTTTAATTGTTTTTAAAATATTCATAGTAAATTAATAGAACATCCGTTCGGGGCACATTATATGTCGATGGAAAGATTTATGAGTCTACTTTTCTCAGATTTTTAGATTAAAACAAAATACCTGCCATAAGTGGGCAAAAATACTGAAATACTACAGCTGCGCAGATCTGTTTTTTCTTAAACAAGAGACTTTAAAGTATTTGCAACATTATTAGGAAATAACCAAGAATGCGTGGAATATGATTGTATATGGTTGCAACCTTCAAGGTGTTCATATTAAATTACATGAGTTGAAGTGAGTGATATCTTGGTTTGGGGTTTGTATGCAGAACTAAGGAGTCATATATGTTATGATCCATATGTGCACATATGTGTGTTTTACTATTACATGCTTGTGAATGTGGTTGTGTGAATTACAACTTATAAGCGGGGAGTAATGAAGTTTTATTATATTGGTGTATTATTCTATTTATGGTTTGTTTTATAGTATATTGTTATTCTAAGTTACAATGGCTACTTGAAGGTGAAAAGGCTTAGTGTCGAGCTCGAATGAAGGAGGAAAAATAAGAAGATCAAAGTCGGGATTTAAACAACTAAATGGAGATTGTGCCTTGGGGATGAAGTTGATATACTTTAATTTTATAATACATAATTCTGATTTATAGTTGAATATAGTATATACAGGGTATGGGCCCTCACTAGGTTTTGACTAATTATCTATTGTGGTGGTAACATGCAGGTAGGACAAGTTGACTATCTAATAAGTGGCCAAGACATATGGATTAATTGGATAGTCATGGTTTGCACATCATACTGGGAGACCGATATTGAAGAATTATTTGAGGGAACTTGAGAAATGACGTGGTGGCTCAAGCCAATAACCCAAGCGATATTGTGAGTCATTTACAATTAGTTCAGTTGGGTAGCATATATATTTATCCATATAAAGATTTAGATGGTGATAGGCGTGGGTGATCAAGTCTTGGTAGTGAGGCAACAGAAAGGAGATTTGGCATTATCAAGTTCTTTTCCTGCTTAATTACAATAAATATGTAATGATTTAATGTCAGTATTTTGAAGTAAAACTCATGTGTTACTTTTATTAAGAGTTGATGTGCCCATGGATGTTCTGGGACTCTTGAATTTTGTTTTTGATTTAATAAACATGGGATATTTTTGTAAGGAAAGTTAATGCGAATGGTTCATGTTGGATTTTCATAAAAACTCGTGTTTGTGATAAGTGTACGTTCAATTGTTTATTGACATTTGAAATATAGAAGTTACACTTTTTGATTAATAATGATTTTAAAGAATAACAAAAACAAATGGGCCTAAATTCTGCAAAAGTCTTTAATAATGTAGTAACAAAAATTTGGGTGTAACAAGTTATTTATATGTTTAATATATTAATTTATAATCTAACTTGTTTCTATCTTTATGTTTTAACCAATAAATAAAATAAGAATGGTTTGTCAAGGTGAAACTATGCATTTCAGAGCGAGCTTTCGAGGTGTTTATGTCATTGTGTGATGGCAATGATTAGGAGGATGGATGAACGCCAGTATATTAGTATTCTACTCTTTTATAAGTGTTAATTTTTTTTTCATTTTCTATAAATTATTTGTTTAGTACACAGAGTGAGACTCGGCCCTCGGGACACAGTTTATTTTTTGTATTGAGAGTTAATTACACGGATGGTTAAGTCACTTTGACACATTCATCCACTTTGACCCGTTTTTCATTTGACCTCAAGGCCTACACGCACTAAAGGGCTTTGGACAACACATATCACACATATTATTACGGGTTTTTTATTAGCACCAAAGGGCTTTGTATTAATGTTGACTCTATTATCACTTATTTATTTCAATTGCTTCCTGATTTTAACAAGGGGATCTTGCTTTATATTAATCTTTAATGGTCGCTAACAAACATTTTTCTGTGTTTTGATCAGTGGCAAAGAATTCTAGCTTACGCCAATCTATTGAAGGTTTGTGGCTGATAAAGATGGTTGCACGAAGTCATGGAGGTTTTTGGATGATTGTTTTTATTTGTGTTAAACTGATGCTTTAATAATATGTATGTCAAAAAAATGAATAATTTAGACTAATGGTCAAGATGGATGCTTTAGCTGTTTTAACTATTTTTAAAATGGTTCATTGTTTGGATATATTGTTTGGATATGTTGTTTATTTGCTCACTTTTTCTGTTCTAGCTATGTTTTTATTTGTCTTTTAAGGCGGTTGATTAGCCGCCATATATGATTAAAAACGTCATATTTGCTCACTTTTTTTGACTAGTGATTAGGTAAGCACATGTCAAAACATTGTAAAAGTGTCCTAATATGTTTTATTGGAACGCTTTTTAGGTTGTTAATGAATATATTATGCGACAATAAAATTGGTTTCATAATCTTATTTGGGATATCAGAACTTTTTTCTTGGTACTAAAGTACCTATAATGTTACACCATAAGTGTCTTATAAATTAGTTTTTAAGGACGCTTGTATGTGTAACAAAATATTAAAGGCAGGTAAGCACATGTTAAAACATTGTAGAAGTGTCCTAATGTGTTTTATTATTGGGACGCTTTTTGGGTTGTTAATGGATATTTTATGCGACCATAAAATTGGTTTCATAATCTTATTTGGGATATCAGGATGCTTTTTGAGTTCCGAGAATTATTACGACCCCTTTACATGAAATGCTTTTCTAGGTAGTCCTATTAAATGAAATGTCCTTTAAAATAGCGTTTTAGAATGCTTTTGTGCGTACTAAAATATTTTTAATGTCATAATGTTTATTTTTTGATACATATGTCTATCAAAGATCGAATTTAATTTTGCACTTTCTAGGTGTTAGGTTTATCTCATAATATGTATTGTTGGTTGGTTTAATATTAAAATAATAAAAATTATGTTGTATAGTAGTAATATAATATATACGTGAACGATAATAACCAAACAAAACATCTTAACGTGTTGATAAAAGAACAATGCAGTAATTGTTATGGTTCTTGGTAGTTTGGTGTGTCGAAATAGATTATTCACGGAGCTAGTAACGTATTTGTAGTGTCACGTAATGGGTATTTATAAAATGGTTTAAAATTTTTGTATGAAAACACGTAAATTATCCTTATATATGTGTATGTATGATATTTCTCATGCTCCTAAAAGTACCCACAACGCATCCGGAACCCAAGGTTCGGATCTACTTGGCACAACACATACCCTAGCCAAAAACCTTTGTTGCATTATTGAGTCTCGTCTGAGAAGCCAAAGATCGTGGCAGCAAACCTGCGATGGACGTATGCCATTGGACCCACTCTCATATCACACACATATATGTACATATAAACATACACACACACGTTATGTATAACTACTTGACACAACAAGTTCTAGCAGAAGAACAACATGTGTGCTTTGTTAGAAGTCAATGTGGAGAATCAAGAATTATTTCAAATAACTAGGATATTGGCCTGTGTTACACATGGGTGGAAAATATTTCAAACGTAATATATATGTAAATATCATAAGAATTCTTTGTTGTGGTCTCCGAAAAACTACAACATGTAGGAAAAATATATAAAATTGGTGGAATGAGAAACTATATAAATATACAAATCATTGGATTGCTAAAATAATAACCATACTAAAGAATGGAACACAAAATCAGTTATAAATAACTAATTGTGGTCAAAAATGGTTTTTAAATCGTTAGAATGGAAATAGTTGGTTATGTTTATAAAAAATATTAATTAGTGAGGTTATGATTCTAGAAACATTAATTAATAAATTATGTGGCAATTTTATGGATGGAAACCAGATGATTTGGAAGCCTATGTAGACATGCTAGTTGAAGACTATATGGTATCTTGTATTGCTTTAATAGTAGAGTAAGATCCATTGGATTCCACGATCAAATCTCAATTTTACCTGTCAGTACTATTTTCTTCGTGATAACAAATATTAAAGTAAGATCTGTTGGATGCAATGATCAAATCTCAATTTTACTTGTCAGTACTATTTGCTTCGTGATAACAAGAATATCGTACATGAACACATGAAACAGTATTTATGAAGATCCCTAAATGTATTCGGCGGAATCAAATTCAAATAGTAAGATACTGAAAATAGTAAATGTTAGTAGAACAAATAAATATAAAATATTTCCATTATCATTGATTGAATAATTAGTATGTACAACGGAAATATTAGGGTATAAAGGAATGTCGGCTCTAGATACAATGTGTTGAGGTGAAAAGTGTATTAAGTTAGAGATGTCCCATCATTGTCCTAAACATTCTATTTATAGGCCCACCTGGAATTACTTCTAGAAACATTAATCATTAGTTATTACAAAAGATAATTGAATAAAACACAAGTGTAAATAGGTCTTCAAGCAGAGTTCTTCAATGTGAGTAGGGCTCCTAGGACCTTGTAATCTTCGAGTGTGCTCGGGACTTTACTTCGAGCAGACCAATACTTAGATCATATACTAAGTCCAAAATACGTATTATAATATACATAAGCTTAGCAGATATCTTCAGATTATTCCTAAGTTTTAAGTTTCTCTTTTGATACCGCCCAAAGTATCCTGTGAGCTTGAAGTGTAAAAAGGTTTACGGAATTAGCAGAATACCCAGTACGGATATTAAGGCTCGAAAGAAAGTAATAATTAATTAAATAAATTATCGAAATATATGATAACATATAACTAATTAAAATCATATAACTAATTAATATCATATAACTAAAATAACTTAACTGAAACATACCATATGGATGTACCCATAAGCATAAATGAGTTCGAGAATATGTTATGACATACACGGGGTCACTCCTGCATGTCAAATCATCCGAAATGGTGTAAGCTGGCATACCCACAACCATTTCGTGAAACTGAAACTGAAAAACAGAACTAGGATATAACCATACGCCTCCTAATAGCTATGTACCAAACATATACTTAAGAGACACCGTGAACTAATCTCTCCGTCACGGAAGGAGCACATAACATCGATGCCACAATGTTATGCCTGTGACACTCCACAGGAATCGAGTGCTCAAGGTAATAGAGTTTAGATTATCTGAGTTATACAATAAATATTCATATATTAACAAATCACGGAACATGCGACAATGAGTATAATATAATGATAGATATAACGCATGCTAACAGGTCAAATAACAAATCAAAATCTAAACATGAATCAATATGTTAAAGACGTTAGGAGTTCCATACCAAATTTAATCAACAATGGGGGTCATAAACAATCAAACTAGATAACAAAGGGAAAGGGTAAGGATCCATACCTTGATTGTTGATTAGTTGTCTTACACAGATAACTAATATAGGTGAAGATCTTTTAGTTAACCTACATCGTATACACGTAGCTCATAAGGTCGTGTATGGTTTATATAAGTTTAAAGTCAAATTTTATTTTATGTATATAGGAAAAAATTAGTAGGTTTGTCTAAGTGTTAGTTTAAAATAAAGTTGTTTGATTTATAAAAAATAAGTATTATTTAACCTGGTTGATATCTCTTATATATTTTAACGAATATTATTTTAAATTTTAAAATGGCTATGGGTGAATATGAAACTAGGTATCACAAGTAGTTTGTCATGAGTGGGGTTTGAACTCTCATTGTTTAAAAATTTAAGTTCTTAACTAGTGAATAAGGAAACAGATTGTATCTATACGTGTTTTAGATTTATTCTATATTTTATAAAAGAGTAGTCTAGTTTGTTAAAAATAATAACACAAGAATTAATTTGTTAAAAATAGACACAAGAATCAAGGTTCAAACTCAAGAACATCTTGTTATTGAATAGATGGTTTTATTTAGTGGGACCAACTCGATTTTTGTTAATATTTTCTGGAACAGTCAAACACAACAATTAAAAGAGATGTTAAGATATTTACAAAATATATGATTGCTGCCAGAGAGTTTCGAACCTGCATCCTTATGTTACAACTCAAACAACTTACCCAATGGACCAACAAACAATTTTGTGTATGACTCGAGATAGTTAACTATATAATATAGTGAGTTGTTATTACTTAAAACAAAACAGACGCAAAAACAAGGTTTCGAACCCTATACCTTTTGTTTGTAACCGAGGAGTCTACCAATTTAGCATATCAGTTTTATGTTTACTTTTCAGACTGTTACTTGTTTTATTAACTAATTATGTTGGTTCATCTTCTCCATATAAAACAAAAATGATTCTAATTTTAAGCTTAAAGACCCACATTGTAAACTGATTGATTGTTTTATTGTTAGTGCACTCTTTTGGTCACCTCTGTCTTTGTAATTAACTGTAATTTATATTTATTAATGTAAAGTGCATTTTGAATATTATATCAGTCTCATTCGTTATGTTTAAGGGTTCATTTGTTAAGGATGTTTAACGAATGAACCTATCCGTAATAGTTAATGTCTATTTGTTAAAGATGTTTATCGAATGGACCAAAACGTTACTAATATGTTACCAATCTTTATGGAATGTTGACTAATGCGGTATATCGAATGAGTCATTCTCTATACTATTTATGTTATGTATAGAATGAAGACGAATGAATTCTATTCGTTACGGGATGTGTCACGAATGGACTTCATCTTCTATATATAGGTTGTTTGTTGAGTTAAGATTTGACCCAAAACTGACTACAAGGAAGATTGGAATCTTCTCAACCTCCTCATATATTGTTAAGTGTGGAACCGGGCACACCTGAGACATCCGAGCAAGGTTTTCTTTAGCCGGTCATGATATTTTGCCTATCGGGCAAGGTTATCTTCTTGAAGTCTTCTTTAGTGGATATCCGGACAGGGTTCACTCTTTAGTGTTTACCCGGGCAGGGTTCACTAGTTAGTGTATACGCGGGCAAGGTTCTCTATACCAAGTAGGTTTTTTCTTCATAGCCGAGTAAGGTTTACTTCAGAGTAAGCTCTTGGCTAACCAATCTCATGAAGCCAAGTGATTGGAAGATCAGGCAAGGTATTTTTTAATAATACAGTGGTCCGAGTAAGCTTGATGTGTACTGAAATATCTGAAGTAACATCGGGCAGGGTTCAACTCAAGCAGGGTATAGTGCTCCCAAGCACACTTTGCTAATAAGCTAATTCCAAGCAAGGAGTTGATGGGATCATTGAAGAACAAGGTTGCTAGTAAGTTCATGTCGGGCAAAGTCTGATATAATCAAGAAGATTGAAGTCTACTTGGTGAGTATTGGAAAATACTCCAAGTAAAGCATACCCGGAAAACTGTTCCCGGGCACACTTCAAGGTTACAAAGTCTAACAAGGAAGGCAGAGCACAAAGTCTACTCGGAGAAGTTTACTTCTACAAAGCCTACCCGGAAGACTTATTTTACACTTAGCATAGCTTTGAATATGTATGTTATATTTAGGGTTTCTAGAAGGAATGACAGCTGTCCAGAGGTGTCAGGCCTATAAAAGGAATATTTAGGGCACACCTCTAGCAGAGCGGCTGAATACGAATAGAAAGAATATTTGTGAGTGTCGGATGTTCTTAAAATTCGTACGGACATAACTTTCCCATCAAGAAACCCTAGATAGATTATAGTTTGTATGACGAATATTATATAAATGGAATATTTTGAGTGAATTTTGTGTGTTAGTTACCTTTGATTAATTGTTCAGCAACTAAGTCGTTTGTTATTGATTCCGCCTTTATCAAACGGTTTTCTTTCTAAATATAGCAACCCGTCATTAACTCTCTTGTCAACACATTTGTGTGTGAGTTATGACTTAATTTGTTAACGATCTACCAACAATCGGGGACCTGCCATTGTTTATGCTTTGTAATTTAATAAGTGTCATAATTAATTCTCGTGAGTCTTTACTATGCCAAAATCACCTCTTACACAAACTTCGTTCAATCTAACCTATCTATCACCTATCACATATCAATCTCTTAATCCTGTTTCATATATCATGATGAATTGATTTGTGTTAAGCTCAATCAAGCTCTCTCAAGTGGTATCAGAGTTGAGCGTTCGATTGCGTAGGTGAATTAAGTTGTTATAATGATGAATTGTTGAGAATTCACTAGTTAATAGTTATCAGTTAGATCTAAAACTCTTTATACTAATTTTTAATCAATTATCATGTTAAGATGGATAACTGAAGCTTAATTGAGTTATAATCAGTTCATAGTTAGATAAGTAAGGTTCGATTTGATTCAATTGTGTTATTATTTGATAACCGAATGGAATTAAGTTGGGTTTGAGTGTAATTGAAACAGAGGTTCTGTTTATTGGTTATTTGGATTTCGGACAAGTACTGAATTGGAATTGGTTGTTTGGACGTGTTGGGATTTGTTCGCGGGGATTAGACGATTTGTTTAAGCTATAGATTGTGTAATCTGGCTAAGTTTTGGACGAGATATCCATTGTTGACTGTTAGTTTGGATTAGCGTTTGGATCTGGGATTGAAGATCAGAAATTGGTTTATGAAGGTTTGAAGGTGTAGAGGGTTCATTCTACATTAAAACGAAGCATTCGTTATACTGTAGCTACTCATTCATTATAAGCCTTTAACCATATTTGGACATGTGGTAGGTTTTTACAACTGACCAACTTCTCATGCATTATCGGAACTCATTCATGATCAACCATTCATTACGGAACCACATTCGTGACATACTGATTCGCTACTCTATTCATCATCAAGTTCCATTCATGATAACTTCATTCGCTTCAAAAATGTTACGCTATTCGTTACCTCATCCGTTATCCTATTTGTTACCTTAATCGTTATGCTATCTGTCATGTCATCCGTTATGCTATTCGTTTGATCATTCTTGTGTTGATTCATTACCAGCGAATCATCATGGATTATATTCATTCGTGAAAACTTTGGTGTCATTCGTTACCTAATTCAAGATATCATTCAGTACCATAATAATAAAACCTTATCCGTGTTACTATTCACCATTTGGTTATCATTTCACATCCATTTGTTACAAGTCTTACCCATTCGTTACTAAAAGTTACAATTTGCACCCTTAAATTTTTATGTTCGGACATTTTAACCAAAATTTTGAAATATTTTGATTATTTAACCGTTATTTTTGAAATGGTTGGCTTTTATGCATTAGCATCTCAAAATATGTTGATGTAACAAATGCTTCACTTAGACGCTGAAATCGGGTCACATTCCAAATGTCCCCGATTGATGAAATTCTGCAACTTTGTTAAGTGGGAACCAAGATTCCGAGCAAATTTAGGATCCGTACATCCTGATTTTTGTCTTGATAATGTATATATTGATCCTCTTATTAGTTATGCAACTACTAGGTTTGAACCAAAAGCTGTTAATGCTTATACTCAAGAAGAGAAAAAAGGCATTAGAAATTGAAAAAAAAGCATATTCTACTTTGAAAATGGCTTTACCAGATGATATTTTCCACAAGGTGGGAAGTATTAAGATATATGCATTTTTTTAATACATCGAGATGAGAAGCATGGAAATACAAAAGAGAGCAATAAAGTTATGTTAAAGTTTCTATTCAGAAACCTTAATTTGTTGAAATGAGAGACAATTGAGGAAATGCTTACTAGGTTTAATCATTTGATTGTTGAGATGAATAAACTGAAAATGGAACCAGATAAATCAGATAAGATTGACACTGTCAAGAATGCTCTACCGTGTTCTTATTCGACTTTTCTACTTGTGCTAAAAGAAAATAGTTTCTTAAAAAATGAAGATTTAAATAGCTATGGAGTTTATGCAGAAAATTGAAGAAAGAGAGTATGACATGAGGTGTCAAGAGTCATTAACAAGAAAACCAAGATCCAACATTATATGGAGGATCTTTACCATTGAGAAGCACTACAACCCCAATCAATATTTTTCTCTCTCAAACTTTTCAAGATGTGCTATCTTCACTTAATGAACCAATGCCAAATATTTTTTCATGACGTTTGGTTCAAATACAAATTCTGGTGGATCAACTAGTGCTAGTAATGTCTTTACACAACCACTAAATGTGAACATGAAAGAAGCTGAACAACACTTTGCTTTCGTTAGTGCTTTCATGAGTTCATATGAAAATCTGGTGAGTGGTAAAATTGCCACAAGTGAGCATATAGATTAAGACTATGACCAGATCGATCCAGTTGATTTGGAGTTGATCGACCAAAAGTGGAATATGGCAATGATCATGTGTAAAGTAAATAAGTTTATGCAAAGAACTGGGAATGATTTACCAACTTTGAATAAGCGGGTTAGTTTTGAAAAACTTAAAGTAAGACGTTATAATTATCAAGATTTTGGCACTTTGCGAAAAAGGGTGCAAGCCGAAGAAAGAAAACAATGGACCTCGCAATCAAGATAGAAGCTCGGGCAAGAAGTACACTGATTCAACTGAAAAAGCTTCTGGGGTGATTCTTCTACAGCTGCTGGTTCACAAGCTCTTCTCACAACTGACATGATTGATTGGAATCAACGGCTGCTGGGTAATGGCAATCAAGCTAATCTTGTCATGTTTAATCAAGCTGAGAACTTTCAAGATGCTCAAGGAGATGGATTGATTACTGAGAACGAATCAGAGACTAAATCGGATTATGATATTACATGCAACATGCATACAACTTCATTTGCATGTTATGCCAAGATTGATGAGGTTAGTCCTATTTCTGTCTCTACTATGTCTGAAGATGTTTCAACTAAATCTGTTAAATTATCTGAAACTGTGTATTGTGATATTTACGAGGAATCTAAGTCAAAATACGACTTGATTCATGCCCAAAATGAATCATTGTTGAAAGAACCTACTTCAATCAAAGATAACTATAGACAATCATCAGATTTACAAAAGAAATCTAAAGCTAAAATAGATGAACTATAAAATAGTAATCATGTCTTGAAAGCTGAACTTTTAGGAAAACTGATTATCAATGAGAAACAGTTCCAAGAAATCCTCAAGCAAAGAACAAAAATAACAGAGCTTGAAAATGAAGTGCTTGAGTTGAAGAGTAAGCTAGACAAATTTAGAAATTCATCCTTTTTGTTAAATGAAATCATCGAAGTATCTGGTAAACAAATAGGTTCTAAAAATGGCTTACGCTTTGTTGAAGTTCCTCCACCATTTCATGATGATTATTCACAAAATCTGTTTTCTGAAAAAGAAGAAGTTATTATTTCTGACAAATCTTCAAATGCTTCTTCATCTAAGAATAGTGAACTAATCATTCAAATGGTGAAACCTAAACAAAGTGAAAAAGAAAAATTTACTGTTCTGTCATCAACTCAAGGACCTCAGACTCAACGTAAAAAAATTTTGTCGAGGAGGTTATCATTGAAGATGTAATTGAGCCAGAAATTATACACAAGGAACAAAACATTCCACGTTCTAATCACATTCTGTGTGATCCTCAAGAGTTTGAGGAAGCTGTGTATGGTTCAACTATATCTAAGATGAACAAGTTAAAATCTTCAAAGGCTAAACCCAAGAGATCAGAAAAACCAAAAGTTTCTGATGAGGATTTGATGCTTTTCATCAATCCTGCCAGGTCGTGTGTTTAAATTAAAGGTTCTTAGCAAAGGTTTCAAAGAGAAATACATTCCGCTTAATTTGATCAAACCAGAGTTGATTGAATGCGTCTTTCAAAATGAAACATCAAAATTGAATGAACTTGAACAATCTTTTGCAGGATCTAAGTCGTTAAACAAGCCTATCCTTAGACCATGTTTGAAACAACATATCAATACTATTAAACTAGTAAAGTCTGTTAGTTCTACTGGAACTGACACTATACAAAGTTTTTCAAATTGTTCAAACTTGGATTTTTACAAAAAGAAATAGGATGTTATATTTGATGATTTGGATAAGATAAATGTCTTGAATGATTCCTGTCAGCCTCCTGTTACACAATATTCTGTCAAACCACAACGTGTGTTCATTGATATGAGAACATGTTTCTTATGTGGCGAACGAGGGCATGTTGTCAGAAACTGTGGAACGAGGAAAGTGAAAAATGTTAATCCGGTGACCAAGGAACAACCCAAACCACTTCCTGTGGTAAAAAATAAAATTCTTAAGAGACCACTGTCTTAGGTTGATGAGATTCGTATTTTGTTTCAAAATGTGAATCCACGCAAGGTGGTTCATATTAATAAAATGTCAGTTAAATTAAAGTACAAATTGTTTGTTCCAATACAACTATTTTGCAAAAATGTGAACACAAACATGGTTTAATATACGTATCTAAGAAGAAAGTATAAGAGACCAGTGACATATTCACAAGCGTCTAAATCACATTTGGATTTTGTTAAGATTAAACCTTCTGTTGAAATGAAAGAGGTGCCCAAGACTAAGGCATGGGCTGCCTTTTTGGCCTAATCATGTTTCTTGTATGTGTAGAGTTTATCCAAGACTATATCAGGTCAAAAATGGATCATGGATAGTGGATTCTCTCGTCATATAACCAGCAATATTAATCTACTAACCAATGTGATGAATATACAAGCGGGTTCTGTAGCGTTTGTGGGTAATTCTAGAGGCATGATTACAAAGTAAGGAGATGTGTCAAACTGTAGTATTACGTTTGAGAAAGTTAATTATTGTGACATGGTGGATCACAAGTTGTTGAGTGTTTCTCAAATTTGTGACAAAAGGTATACCACCGTGTTTACCGACAAGGAATGCATAATACTCAAACCAGGATATGTCATTCCATAAGACATGGTTGTTATGCGTTCTCCTCAATTGAATGATATTTATTTACTGAATATGAGTACTTAAGTATTGACTTCTACATCTATTGAAACATGATTTATCTTTAAGGCAACTAAGAAAGACTCGATTTTGTGGCATAGGTGTATTGGTCACATTCATGTCAGAAAGATGAACTATCTGGTGGCTAATGATTTGGTGGATTGGGTTTCCCTGAAACACTTCAAGTTGACCGATCACTATTTTGCATGCAAGATGGGCAAACAGAGAAGAAATCGTACCCAACGAAGTTATTTAATTCCACTGATACTCCGCTGGAACGACTTCATATGGATTTGTTTGGTCATGTGAATCGTGCGAGTATTTATGGTGAATGGTACTGTTTAGTTGTCACTATGATTATTCAAGGTACTCGGGAGGTGTTATTTATGAGTTCTAAAGATCAGACACTGGTTCTTGTCAGAAACTTAATCACAAAGATCGAATCACTTTACAAACACAAGGTGAAACGTATTCGGAGTGACAATGGTACGGAGTTCAAAATACTATATTGGAATTCTTTTGTATTCATTAAGGAATCAATCGAGAATATAGTGCTCCGTACATACCTCAACAGAATGGTGTTGCTGAACGAAATAACCAAACATTTATTAAAGAAGCAAGAACAATGCTTGCAGATTCAAAGCATCCTGTCAAATTTTGGAATGAGACTGTGAACACTTCTTGTCGCATGTTTAATCGTGTTCTGACAGTTAAGAAGCTAAAAAGATGAGTTACGAGCTTCTGAATAATCGCAAACCTAACTTAAAGTTTCTTGAACTTTTTGGGGTCCTGCACAATGTTACAACGAGATGCAGGAAAATTCGAGGAGAAGGCTATTGAGGGTTACTTTTTGGGCTATGCATCGCCTAAGAAACATGTATTCAATTTCTCTTCGGATTGTGTTGAAGAATGGTACAATGTTAATAGCCAACGATACACAACACCTCCTGCTGGCAAGGGTCCTGATTGGATGTTCGATTATGAGAGTTTATTTAATTCTTATACTCCCATAGTTGATCTTGTTAGAGCATTAATGTCTAATGCTAGGTCTTGTGGGCTTAATATGTATTTTGTATATTGTAAAGGGCTGAAAATGTCATTATTAGAAAATGTTAAGGACCGTATAAGTAGTTCCAGCGTATAAGACTTATACGCTGCGTATAAGTCTTATATGCCTGAATATATATACGGTTCATAGGTTATATGTATAAATAGCCGTGCATGTCATAATTTTGAAACAGTTATGGAATTCTCTGATCAGTTTGTACCATCAATGTTATATCAATATACAAAGCTTATGAGTGATTGTGTTGTTATTCCTTTATGATATAATTTCGTGATATCATATATTATATAATATACATGTTAATCGATCCGTTGCATATCGTTAATTCATGTACATGATGTTATGCATGATAAGGATCATGATTTTTCAAGTGGTATCAGAACATAAGGCTCATATTTGCTACTGATTCAACAAATCACTTGGTTAATTGATGAAGATTTGAAGATCACATAGTCAAAGTGTAAGCCGAACACAACTTCTTCAATTTATCACTCGTTTATGGATCAATTAATAATTGCTTCGGTGAACATGTTCATTATTACATATTAATCATTTCTGCATGAGTGGTTTTGTCAAATTCAAGATGAAATTCAAGTTTCAGATCACGTATGATGAACAGATTGTTTCAGTGTATATGTTTCGATTGCTCTGTATAAGTTAGATTTGACCATATAAGTATTGGCTTCCGTATACATTGAGTGTTATACCTATAAGTTGGGTTATATGCTACATCAGGTTCTCCGCATAAGTTATAAGCTTAGTGACGTATAAGTGAATTGGCCGTAAAAGAGGGTTATACATTGATACGGCGTATAAGTGGGGTTATACGTTAAAAGGTTACACGTCCGTATAAGGTACTTACATGCTTGAGTTTGTTGTTTTCTTGGGTTTTGTACAAAGATGGTAGATTTGAATGCGTTTGTGACACACCCGTCATTGATACTTCAGAATATTAACTTGGAAAACGAAATGGGAACATCAACCAAGCCCCCGGAGCTACTAAGGATGGAAGATTATCTTAGTTGGGCTGATAAGTTTGAGACTTATATACAAGTAGTGAATTATGACACTTGGGAAGCTGTTGAGGTAGAATATATCATTCCGCGATAAACACGTAATTAAGAGCAATCTAACATCCAGTAGCTCTGATAACACTTGTAAACACATTTTAATCGTATAGATCTAATCAACATAGATAATCGGATTAGATCGATAACCTTTGGATCTAGTTTTTGATATGTTCTTAATATGTATATTATATAATAGTAATTGTAATAGGTATTTAGTAAATACGTTAAGGAAGAATTGAGCGAGAGAGGATTTGGACAGAGGTTCAATATAATTAACTCAAAACTTAAATTATGAGGGCATGGACAACCCTTAAATAGAAGATGGAGACCAATTCGTTACACATCCTGTAACGAAATGGCTCCAGTTCGTTAACATACAAAACCAATAAGACAAGCATAACGAATCAACTGATTCGTTATGCCCCCATTCGTCAACATTCCATGATGAATGGGAAAAAACATAACGAAATACAGTCCATTCGTTAAACATTCTTCATGAATGGACCTTACATATAACGAACTGGCTAATTCGTTAAACATCCATAATGAATTATCCTATACATTAACGAACTAACTGTTTTTCCATAAATATTCTTACATTATAATAATAAATTACAACTGATACATTGCAAAGATTCGAGACGACAAAACCGTGCACTAACTAGAAAATATTGGGAATTGATAAAGAAGAGTATGAATACATTGATAAGCTTGCTGATTCTTTATCTGATGATTGGGAAACCTTCATTACGATTCAACAATTAAACCTGATAAACTATGCAAGATTGACTCTAGCCCGATTCATTGAAAAGTTGGAAGCACATGAACTTGAGATTCGTAAGAAACAGAAGATAAAGAATACATCAGTAACTCAAGACATTGGGTTATATTTTAACTCATCACAATTGATGATTCCCCTAGCCAGAAGATTCAAACTGCTTATGTCACAAATAGTAGTTCTAAATCGAGTCAACCTCCCAACATACCTCATTACAAAAGCAACTACAATGGAACTAATTCAACATCCAATTATGATCCTGATCAATCCCCAAAGCCCGCTAGTCCATCATCTGATGTTGTTCAATGAAACATTGTTTATAATATCAAGAACAACAATGGACTGAGAGTAAAAAACATTCAAGAACATATGGCCTTCTTAGGATCCGTCCTTGAGTCATATGAGTGTTTAATTGCTGGGCATATTGGTAATTACAACATGACTAAAGAAGATTATGATCTGATTGATTCTGTGGAAATGGAGATGCTAGATATTCGTTGGTGTATGTCAAGTGTTGTGAGAAGAGCACAAAGATTCAGAGAGATTACGGGCAAGAACTGTCTTGATGGGACAACTTCACAACTCGGATTTGACAAGTTAAAGGTCCGATGTACTCAATGCAAAGAGAAGGGTTACTTCCAGAGGGAATGCACGAACCTTGAGGTTGGTGATGCTAGTCCTAATCCTTTTGGTAGGGACTACAACCGGCAAGCTATTTATCATCAGAGTTCTCCTGCACAAGCTAAATCATCTAGAAATAACCAAACGTCGTCATCAAAAGCGTGTCATGCACAATTGGATGAGGGTTTTAACTGGAATTCTATTGTTCATCGAGAAAATGTTGCTAAGGTGATTGATGAGGAAGCTGGAGAACAGGATTGTGTTTCAAATATAGGTAAAGATGAGAAATATGTGGAAATTGAAGAGATTGTTGTTGATCAAACTGATGCTCAAAAGATTGATGCTCAACAATCCAAAGCATTCTATTGAGAACAAAATGGATGATCTGAAATATCATGTTATACCACCACCTACTTGGAGCTCTTATGTTCTAAAAGAACCTGAAGGGTTTCTTAAGGCGATGAATGTGGAGACTGGTTCACCACATCATGATGTTTCATTATATGTTTCATGCGATGAGCAAAATGTTAAATCTTTCAACAGATCTGAACGAGAGAGCAAAGTGGGTAAAAAACTTTCCGAATTTGTGTTTTCAGAGATAAAATCTGAAACAAGAGATAAACTTATTAATCCAAAGGCTAAAACCATATATGAAACTCATACATATATTGAAACTGGTAATTAGAATTCAAAAGAAAAGGTATAGGGTTTAAGGAGGG
>NW_027499909.1:0-23896 GCF_021521415.1 Bidens hawaiensis | reverse complement strand
CCGAACGTGCTTGTAAAGAAAGTCAAGCTACCCTCCAATGGTTGCTTCGAGAAGCGTTGCCTCAGGTATCCTCTTTTTCTTTACGCTTTCTGCTCGTAATTAGAAAATGTTCTAAGTATTCTTTTGTAGGTTGTGCGTCAGGTCCTCTCAGAGACCTCTTACGACGATGCAATGAGCGCAGCCCTCAACGCTTCTCATGAGGATGGGCAGAAGACTGGCTTCCTGCTTGGTCTAGGGTTTGCTGAGAGAGGCTTTCCGCCCTCCAACTTCCCTTTATTCAATGTTAATACTGAAGCTGCTTATGACCAAGCTGTGAATCAGTATGCTGCCTTCCCGCATCCAGTGGTGGAGAAGGTGAATGAAGTCGCTGCTGCTGATGATGGGCTAAACATCCTTAAGGCTTTCCTTGGGCAGCCGCGCTCTGATGGTGCTGGCCCAAGCGGAGGTGGCCCTGAAGCCTGATCCTGAAGATCCCTTCCTGCTGCTAGGATAGACTTAGCTTTGTATAGATTTCTTTTAGGCGGGTAGTTACCCAGCCCTTCTTGTAATTGATTGTGAAATATTAATCTCTTTGCGTATAAGATTGTTATTTCCTTGGGTTCTTTGCTTTATAAACTTATGACTTGCATACTTAGTTTGAATTAGCAATTTCCCAAGTGCTTAGAATAAGAACCTTTGAACGTGGTTGATAATGGGTTAAAGTTTCGCCTCCTCCTTCGTGATTGTGCGGGTAAAACCGTCACTTGCACTTGGTAGGATGGCTAATCTTTACCCTTTATCTGACCTGCGTGTAGGTTTTTCAAAATTTCTAAGGCATTAAGTTAAACCTTTGAACGTGGTTGATAATGGACTAAAGTTTTCGCTCCCTCTTTCGTGATTGTGCGGGTGTAACCGTCACTTGCACTTACTAGGATGGCTTTAACTTTAGACCTATATCTGACCTGCGTGTAGGTTTTTCTTGTCCTTTTTTTAAGTGTTCATAAGTTAACCTTATAACGTGGTAGACGGTAAGTTAAGTTTGGCTTCCTTGTTCGTGATTGTGCGGGTAAGACCGTCACTTGCACTTACAAGGATGGCTAAACTTTACCTACATCTGACCTGCGTGTAGGTTTTCCTTAGAACTTTTTAACATTTTGGCGTTGTGTTTATGCGGGTATTGCCGCCTTCCACACGCAACTACTTCTTCCCGTAAGGGAAGTTCATAGGTTACAAGCTATCAATACATCGTGAAAGGAGAATCATTTCCATTAGAAGTGGCTCTAGGCCTTTTCTTTACAAGTTGGAATTGATCTACATATAACATTTGCGTAATTGAGCTCCATTCCATGTTCTAGGGATGGGAGTGCCATCGAGCCTTTCGAGCCGGTACGCGCCCTTTCCTAGAACTTCTTTGATGATGTATGGCCCTTCCCAAATCGGGGCCAACTTTCCTGGGCGTTGTTGGTTCGAAGCCTCGTTGTTACGCAGTATGTAGTCTCCTTCCTTGAAGTTGCAGAGTTTTACCCGCGTGTTGTAGTACTTTTGCATTTGTCGTTTGTAGTTTTCTTCACGCACGGCGGCTAAGTCTCTGCGCTCTTCGGTTAGCATAAGGTCTAACCGTCTTTCCGCATCATTGTCTTCTGGTTGGATTAAGACCCTTGGTGAGGGTAAACCGATTTCGACTGGGATCATGGCTTCAGTGCCATAAGTGAGACTGAACGGGGTTTCTCCCGTACTGGTCTTCTTCAGCGTTCTGTTTGCCCAAAGGACGTGCGGAAGCTCGTCCACCCAGCCGGATCTGTGTTCCAAGAGTCTTTTCTTGATGCCTTCGACGATGCTCTTGTTTGCTCTTTCTACCTCACCGTTACCTTGCGGGTGTGCCACTGAGGTAAAGGTGTGGGTGATTTGAAGTTCTTTCAGCCACTGCTGTAGCTTCTTGTCAGCAAAGTTGGTGCCATTGTCGCTTACCAAATTCTGTGGAAGTCCAAAACGACAAATAATAAATTCCCAAATAAATTTTTTGATATGCTTTGCGGTTGTTTGGGCTAAAGGTTTCGCTTCTATCCATTTGGTGAAGTAGTCAATGGCCACCACTAGGAACTGAACATTCCCAGCTGCTGTTGGAAATGGGCCTGTCACGTCAATGGCCCACTTCTGAAATGGCCATGAGGAAGTGACAGGAACAAGTTCATTTTTCGGGCGATGCGTGTTGGGTGCGTAAAGCTGACAAGATCTGCATTTTCTGATGTATGCCAACGCGTCCATATGCATACCCGGCCAGAAGTATCCCGCGTTGTTTAGCTTGGCTACCACAGCGCGGGGGCCTGCGTGTACTCCACAGATGCCTTCGTGAACCTCCCTTAGGAGGTAGTCAGCATCTTGGTTGTCCACGCATCTTAACAATGGGCCAAGAAAGTTACGTCTGTAAAGGGTGTCATTGACCAGCTGATAATTCAGTGCTTTACAGCGTAGTTTTCTTGCCTGTGACTTCGACTCTGGTAACGTTCCTGCTTCAAGGTATTTTATTATTGGGGTCATCCATGTTTCTGTACCGGTTTGGATGACACAAATTTCCTTGTGCGGGACTGATGGTGTTTCGAGGAGTTCCACGCGGATGTCCTTACCCAAGTGGGTGAAGGCCAGTGATGCAAGCTTGCTTAACGCATCCGCAGATTTGTTTTCGCTGCGCTTGACATGTATCACTTTACAATCATTAAAATCGCGCATGATGGCTTTGGCCTGGGCAAGGTACAGGGCCATTGTGTCATTTACAGCCGTGTACGTCCCGTTTATTTGGTTTGCCACTAGCATGGAATCTACATGGGCTTCCAAATTTTTTACACCCATTTTACGCGCAATCCTCAATCCGGCCAGGAATGCTTCATATTCAGCTTCGTTATTCGTACTTGGGAAATCCAGCCGAATAGCATAAGTATATTCCTGGCCTGCTGGGTTTGTTAATTTTAACCCTGCGCCTGAACCCTCGTTACTAGCTGCTCCATCAGTATAGAGTCGCCAGACCTCATCGATTTCGTGTGCTGGGGAGGGTTGAACCTCCTCCTGGCACTCTTTCTCCCGCGCAGCGGGGACTTCGGCAATAAAATCAGCCAGGACCTGGCCTTTAATGGCTGGTCTCGGCTTGTATTGAATCGCATATTCTCCCAATTCAATTGCCCATTTGGCTAGGCGTCCTGATAACTCGGGTTTGCCTAGAACATTTGAGAGTTTGAAGTTGGTGAGAATAGTGATTGGGTGACCCTGGAAATATCGTCTCAACCTGCGTGAAGCGTGTATAAGTGCCAAGACCAGTTTTTCCAGGGTAGAGTACCGGGTTTCCGCGTCTGCCAGCACGCGGCTAACATAATAGATTGGCATCTGGATGCCTTTTCGTTCTACAAGCAGGACTGCCCCGGTTGCTCTATCTGTTGCGGAGAGGTATAGGATTAACTCCTCTCCCGCTTGTGGTGCTGTGAGTGTTGGGAGTTCGATCAGGCGTGATCGAATCTCCTGGAAAGCTGCTTCCGCTTCTGGTGTCCAGCGGAAGTGCGTTTTCTTTAAACAATTTCTTAGTGTTGACACAAAAGGGAACGACCTATCCGCATGGTTTGCCAAAAAGCGGTTAAGCGCGACTAGTCGTCCATTAAGTGTTTGAGCCTGTTTTATGGTGGTAGGTGATTCCATTTTGACAATGGCTTCGACCTTTTCAGGGTTCGCTCTGAAGCCATCTTTAGTAATAATGACCCCTAAGAACTTCCCTTCTTCCACCCCAAATGAACACTTGCTCGGGTTGAGCTTCATGTTTATCTTTCTGAGCGTGTTGAAAGTTTCCTCAATGTCTTTCAACATCGTCTCTGGCTCGGGGCTTTTGATGACCAAATCATCCATATAGACTTCCAAGTTTCTCCCAATTTGGGCGTGAAACTCTTTGTCCATTAGTCGTTGGTACGTGGACCCCCGCGTTCTTAAGTCCGAACGGCATCATTTTATAACAAAATGTGCCATCGGGCGTCCGAAAGGCGGTTTTGTCCTGGTCATCCACAGCCATGTGGATTTGATGGTACCCCTTATACGCATCCAAGAAGCATTTAAGGCGAAATGGTGCCACCGAATCCACCTTGAGATCAATTTCTGGCAACGGATAACAATCTTTGGGGCATGCTTTATTCAAATCTTTGAAATCTATGCACATGCGCCATTGTTTGTTATTCTTCGGTACCATTACGGGATTTGCAACCCATGTTTGATATTTGCTAACGCGCACGATGCCCGCATCAAGGAGTTCCTTGACTTGGGTTCTGCACGCGTTGGTTTGCTCGGAGCCCCATTACTCTGCGCTTTTGTACGATCGGCGTTACGGCCGGATCGCATTTGAGCTTATGCTCTGCCTTTCCCCGGGGTACACCAGTCATGTCGGCTGGTGTCCACGCGAAGATGTCTGCGTTTCGCTGCAGTAAGCGCTTGAGTAAGGTGCGTGTTGGATCAACAATTGTCGGGCCAATGGTAACGGCCTGATCGGGATATTTCCCATTGAGTGCCCACTGTTCAGGCTCAGTGATGGTTTGTTTGGCCATCTTCGGTTTGGGTTTAGAGGAGACAGATGCGATGCATACCTGGGGAATGCCCGTGATCATCGCTACGCCTTCAGTTGTTGGCCATCCCATCATGCCGTGGACTGAGGATACCACAGCGTTGAATCTTGCCATCCCGTCTCTCCCGAATAGGATGTCATACGTATGATGTGGTTTTTTCATCACAACAAAATCCACATCCTCCGTGCGTGAATAATTCCCATCAGTGAGAGTGACGGGGAAAGATAGGATGCCCAAGGGAGTGTTCATGCTGCCGTCAAACCCTTCCATTGAAGCGTAGACCGTCTCCAGGCGTTCCTTGTCTTCATCATCGAGCTTGTCGAAGAACTGCCTGTACATCACTGTCGACGATGCGCCATTGTCAACGAGGGTGCGGGAGGTGATGTAGTGCCCCAGCTGGCTTTTAATGACAATGGGGCCTTCTTTGTTTGGGCCTCCCGGCACTCGCGGGAAGCGCACTTCTGCTTCCTTCCATGCGCATGGTTCGGTCATTGGTCTCTTTCTTCCTCTGACCTTACCATGGACCATGTTGATGCTAATGTCGACGGGCTTCCGTCCGTTACCCTTGTACCTGTTGTCGTTCCTTCCTCCCTTCTTGATAGATGCCACGAGGTGTGCGAGCCTCCCATCCTTGACGAATGTCTCGACGATGTCCCTCAAGGATGTGCACTCCTCAGTGCTATGGCCCTTTGTCCCATGGAAGTCACAAGACTTGCTTTGATCCGCATTGGGTTTCTGTCGGATCACTGGAGCTTTTGGCCATGGCAGTTTTTCCGTGGCAAATATCTCCGTGACGCTCTTGGTGAGTGGCGTCCAGCGGTTTTTTCGGTTCAAAGGGTGCGTTTTGTCCCTTCCGCCAACCAGAGGGCGAGAGCTTGAGGGGGCGTCAAAGTTTATCCTTGACTGCCAAATACCTTGCCGCCTCTTTTTGTTTAGCCGGGCGGTTCTTACATTATTCTCCCTTGTCCTCTGCGTGTAGAGGTTTGTATTGTGGGGGAGATCTCTTCCCAGCTGTTTCTCTGTTTCGGCAAAGCGCTTGGCTGCCGTCATTATGGCATCCCACGTGGATGGCATACCGTCTTTACCCGTCAGAGTGCGGATGAGTTCTGGGTATTCAGCGCCCTGAATGAAAGCGGCGCGAACGAGGTCTTCACTGATGTTGCCCAGACTCACCTTCTTGGAGTTGAAGCGGGTGATGAAGTCTAGTAAGGATTCATCCTCTTCTCTGACACAGTTGAGGATCGTCCACTGCTCCTCAGTGTGTTTCCTCTGTTGACTAAACTGTTGACTGAACTTGTTCTGGAAGTCTGCCCAGTCATAAATGTGGTGGACCGGTAAACGGTCGAACCATGCTCTGGCTGCTCCTACCAGAGTCATCTGGAACATGTAGCACCACGTGGGTTCCGTCCAGTTACTGACGGTTGCCCCCGCAATGAACCTGTTCAGATGGTCATCTGGGTCGGATAGACCATCGTATGTGCCAACGTTGGACATTTGTTTGGCACTCCTTGGGGCGATTGCTTCTGCAATGTCCCTTGCAAATTTTGACCTTCCTGCGTTTGTAGCAGTAGGTCTAAAGGCCTTGGAGAAGTCGCGAGAGCTTTTTTCCGTGACTGGTTGGAATGCTTCCCCAAAGTTCCTTTTTGGCTGGGGATCCGTTTCCTTACGCTTCCCTTTCGCCCTATGGCGAGGGTTCGCGTCGGTGTCGGAGTCTTCCCCCTCGCCGTCTGAGTACTCGTACTCACTACTCATGTTGAGGTGCTGGCGAGTACTACCGAATTCCTCAGCTTGTTGGACTGAACGCAAGCGTTCGTCCAACTCAGCCTGAAATTCTCTTTGACGTGCCTCGGCCCATGCCTTCACTTGATCAAGTGTTTGGCGAGGGGCTCGAGGTCGTTTTTCCAGCTGGGCATCAGTGAATCCCAGTGGAATATTTACTCCACTTGCCCCTACATGCGTGACTGGGGTAGTGTTCGTAAAATGTATTTCACTTGCCCCAGCTTGGGTGGCTGGGGTAGTGTTTGTAAACATTGTGTTGCCGGTGTTAACCCCAGTGGCTGGGGTTGTGGTTACCGGAATTTCTCTAGTCATCTTGGAAGTTTTGAAAAACTGGAGAAAGATGTAGTTCTAGCTTTATGCACGGATGGCGCCAATGAAGAAACACTAAGTGACCCCGGGCAGATTATGGATAATCTGGGGGCTAGATAATGTTTCCCACGAAGGTTAGGTCCAGCAGAGTAAGTTGTACTTTAGGGAACCTGCAAAACAGACACCGTAAGCTCGTCACTGAGAAGGGGGGGGTTCCTCCTTGTGACCACCCTCCGGCGTGAGAATCAGTCTATATTGCTCTTTGAATATAAAAGTATATGAATACTATTAGAGCAATTATCAAGTAAGTTATACGAGATAGTAGATGATCTTACCATTCCAAGATATTGGAGTATTTATAGCCGAAGGTAGGTTTTCTAGAAGGTACAGCCGGCTGAATAGTATTCCTGTTCAACCAACAGTGGATTACGCACAGGCCATACTGGTTGGTGGGTAGGTTACAGCCAACAGTAATAAAGTCGGCTGCACTATTCCACCAACTGTAGACCATGCACGTCCCACTGACTGTGGATTGTACGCAGGCCATGCTGGTTGGTGAATAGGTTACGGCCAACAGTAATACTATTCCACCAACTGTAGGCTGCGCCTGCTCCACAGTGAGGGTTGGTGAGTAGGCAGCGGCTAATAGTGACAAACAGTACTAGAGGGTGCTCCTCCTCGCACTGTTGTCGGTGAGCTGTCACCCTGTGATTGGCTCATGGGCTGTTCTGGTCAGATCGTCTGTCCTATCCATACCTTGGTAGGTATGGTACAAAAGATCTTTCAGAATCAGACTGGCTCATTTGGGCGGGATTGTTCCCGCCTTGCTCATGCCTTCATGTGACTGCTGAAGTAGCTAGTCTTGTACGTGTAGCCCTGCTGTCTGCGGGTAGCCTTCCCTGATGGCTTGTATCCGCAACTGCGGGAACAGGCGGGGTACTTCACCATTGGGAGGCTTTCCCTGCGTGTACAGCTTGCGTACTGCGCGTAAGATTCTATGAGCATGGTGGGTCCTGCGGGAGCAGATGGCCTTTGCGCAGACAACCCTGTTCAAGGTGAGTCTTGCGGGACCAACTGGTCTCTGCTGGGACCTACCTCTTCATAATTCAATATTAAGAACATTCTTTTTCTCTAGCAAAATCTTTTTAACAATTCATCTTCGTTCAGGATTCAGTTTTTCATGAATCATAATCTGTTAGTAGTCAACAGATTATGAAAAAAAAAAAAAAAGGCGAGCGAGCAAAAGGTTGTGCCGCTACCCCATTTTGAATTGCAAAACCCAATCTTTTAACAAATAAATTGGTGTGATTTTTCAGGCTTTAAAGGAGGAGACTGGATCCGTTGAATGAAGAGCAAAAGATTATCAAGGGATTTCTTACTCATAATGATTTATCTGAATATTATCACATACTTTCCTTTTAGCTTTTTGTAAATGTGAAGTAATTTTATTCATTATAGTTATTATAATGAATCAATTTTGAATGACGTTTGGATAATTTGTTACAGATTCTTGATTATTCAGTTTTGATAATTTGTTTTTCTTTCTTTAAATGAACTATTATAATCCAAACGAATTTATTATAGTTATGATATTTATATTATAAATGGCTAGATAATTATATGACACAAGGTTTTGGTATTGAAAATTTCATAGTTTTGAAGGACCATGTTTTAGGTATATCTAGGGCTGTTCAAAAAGCTCACGGTTCGAAGCTCGCTCGAAAAAAGCTCGGTGAAAGCTCGCTCGAAATCGGCTCGATTGTAAACGAGCCGAGCCTAGCTCGACTCGATTTCTAAACGAGCCGAGCCTGAGCTAGCCCCGGCTCGACTCGAGCTCGCTCGATTGGCTTGAACTATTATATTTTAATTTATTATAATATATACATACATGCATATAATTATCGAGCCCAATTATTTTAACACATGGGCTTTCCTTTAATCCAGCCCAATTTCGTTTCTCACTCCATAGTTCATATTCATAATTTCATATAGTGAGTAACTGAGAGATGAGACTTCATAGTTCACACACTCAATAATCAGTATACGTTCCATTTTCCACCCTAACCCTAGCCGCTCATATTCACCTCCGCCATCGGCCGTCGCTCATAGATAATACTTCTCTACTTAATTTTGTATTTGGTTTGGTTTAGACTTGTTGAACATATTTTGTTTTCGATGGTGTTATTAGACGTATTTATTTATTTGGTTGGTGTTGATCTTAACGTCATATTTATTTAGTTTAGCTTGATGGTTGCATATAAGTTTTATTATTACAGGTAAACTCGAGCCAAATCGAGCCGAACCGAGCCGACTCGATTTAAAACCGACCCGAGCTTGAGCTCAAATTTTTAGCTCGATTAAGAGCTCGGGCTCGGCTCGATAAAAACCGAGCCGAGCTTGAGCTCAATTTTTTAGCTCGATTAAGAGCTCGAGCCGAGCCAGCTCGATTGATTATCGAGCCGAGCTTGAGCTTGCCTTGGCTCGAGCTCGGCTCGGCTCGTGAACAGGCCTAGGTATATCATGTTTTGTAGCAGGACAATCAAAAACAAAGGTTCAATTACATGATGCTTGCAAGGCTGCTAGCTCTATAACTTTTTTTGGGCATGATCATTTGGAAACTCATCCTGCTGCAGGTTTTTATATTTTTTTCATTGGTTATTATCCAACCATTTTTATTTATTTTGAAAACTAACAACCCATTTTGTATTTTGCAGGGGGATTATCCAATGTGGTTGTTGGATATGACTTAGTCGAGACATACAAGGTAACATTTTGGATAATTTATTTCTTTAACTGAACTACATGTTTGGTTCTGTATTTATGATTTGTAATTTGATATGAGAGCAAACACCATCTCAAATTACTGTCTATGTTTCAGTTTTGAAGTTGATCGTTTTTACTAACGAAGATTTTGTTAAAGTTTAAAAATATAGAGTATGCATATTTAAATGAAAGAAAAATGGTTTGGTGTTGCCACATATCTAAGATCATAGGGGAAGAATAGAAGAACATGGCACATACACAAAATGTTAATCCTAAAAGAACTCTTTCATATGTCTATATCTATAATGTTAAGGCTCTTTACACAAAATGTTATATTATTATGTTACCTAACCTTTTATGTTATACATTAGTCTTTTGGAGTTCATGTAATTGTTAGAATACAGTGCCAGACTTGAAAAAAAGCGCTTGAATTTCGCTCCCACTGATGAAACTATTGCCGATTTTTAAGATATTGGAATGTTCTTTTTATTTTATTTTTCAATCATTGTACAATTTTTCTTTTTCAATTTCATATCTTTTTTCCCTTACCTGTACAGGAACACCAAGAAAAAGATAATGAAGGCAAGGGCGGTGATATATATAGTTGTACTCTTCTTTTACTTGGTTTATTATCAAATTTACTATATTATATCAAGCATATCCTTTCTAAGACCTTTTATGCATGTTAACAGGGTTAAAAATACATGAAATTATTAATGAAGTCTCCCACCATAAGGGTTCTTTTTTCGAGGGTTAACACCACAAGGGTTCTTTTTTCTTGCCATATGTGGTAGGGAAGGGTTTATTGATACTGCAGTTAATCCTAAGGACAATGTGGCATATATTTGGAATTCTGAAAAATATGGTTATATTGCTCTAGAAATTAGAAAGTGAAGTATAGATTGCAGAAATCAGATTTGGTGTTACTTTTGCATATGTTTGTTTGGTTAAAAGGAAATTGGCAGCTCAAAGGTTATATCATAAGTTAAACAGCAGTCAGAAGTTCACGCTTTGTAAATTGAGAACAAATGTTAGCAAATTAAATTGATAACAAGGTTGTGATTTGCATATTTGAAAATTAATTGACAATAAGGTTGTGATTTGCATATTTGGAAACTATTTGGTTTCAGATCCAATATACTAAAGTTAAGCATTTGTCTAAGTCAAATGTTTTTTACATTTTTTATTTAATATATTTATAAAATTTAATCACCTGTTCAATATATTTATAACTTTTAGCATTTATTCATATTTTTTGTAATTACTCAGCCCGTGTATTATACGGGTACCTAGCCTAGTAATAATAATACTTTCATAATCCGTTGAACGGTAAGAGATCGGTGATCTGGATTGGAAGCTCTTTAGTCGTTTGTTTGTGCGTTGTATAACACGTGCGTAGGCGTGATCCGTAACTACTATCCCACTACGTCTTTAACTCCGTTATAAAAGCTATTTTCAAAATTAATTTGACCTTCATTTTTTTGTGTAAATTAATATACACAATCATGTTTTTAATAATTAAATATTTGAGATATTTTGTGTAGAATGATATGAAGGTTGTATTGTCAATATTTTGTTCAACCATATTTTTGGTGGATAATAAGAATGAATATGGTTTGCGAACATTAGGGGCTGTTTAGTAGCCTTTTAACAGTCATTAAGAGGCCATATCTTAATGACTCATAACCTCTTAATAGTTAAGAGATAATCTTAAGTCTGAGTCTCTTAATAGTTAAGAGATAACCTTAAGTCTGCAGACAGACTTAAGGTTATCTCTTAACTACAGACTTAAGGTTATCTCTTAACTATTAAGAGGTTATGAGTCATTAAGAGATAGCCTCTTAATGACTATTAAAAGGCTACCAAACAACCCGGTTTCTCTCAGTGGTATAAATAACAAGAGTTAGAAAAGTAAAACTTTTGTGACCACACAACCCAATTGATAAATATATTGCATACAATTCTTTTCATAACCAATGATATTTTAACAAGCTATTAAATCAACACATGGTATAGGCCTTCTACTTCTGCTCTCATCCGCCTCTGATTCCGATAAAGGGGGATGGCGTTTCCTTGCTCCCATGTCCTCTAAAGTCCGCTCGTCTCAATTTTTTTCTCAAATGGAGGTCTACTTAGGGGGGTTCAATATTCGAATGAACTCGAAATTCAATTCGACTCGTATTCGAATTTGATTAGGTTCGAACTCGATTTTAGTAATTGAATTTCGAATCAAATACAAATTTATAATAATAAATTCGTATTCGATTCGAAATTCGAATTCAAATTATAATTTTTTTTATATTATACATATACATACTTATAAAAAGATAAACAACATAAATCTTTTAACTTATAAAGATTAATAAAAAGTTCACCGTTTTGGTTAATAATTAATGTAGTTGGACATTACCATTTTGAATATTTTGGATGGGCTAACTTTAAATGATTTATTTATTTTATAGACTTGTACTTTTTGTTGATTTATAACTCAAATTTATAGTGGTTGAAATTGAATATATTTTTTTAACTGAATTCTAATTCGATTCGAACCTCATTTTCGAATCGAATTAGCTATTATGAATTCAAATCGAATCGAATCGAATTTTTTGAATCTATTTCGAATTTGAATTTAGCTTCAAAATTTCAAAATTCGAATAATTCGGTTCAAATAAATTCGAATATTCGAAATTCGATTCTTTGAACACCCCTAGGTCTACTTCCCGCTGCCCATCTTTGCATCCTTCTCTAGAAGACACGGAACGGTGTTCCCGTAACATACCACATAGAGGTGCACAAACCGGTTTTTTTTGGCCCGAAAAAAAACCGGTTCGGTTAATAACCGGACCGGTTAATAACCGGTTTTTTTCTGTCAAAACCCTAACCGGTCTAACCGGTTAGGACCGGTTTAGAAACCGGTTAGAACCGGTTAATAAACCGGTTTTTTTATTAACCGGTTTTTTAATAACCGGTTTTTAGGTTAACCGGTTTTTTTTTTTTTAAATTTCGCGGTTTCAAATACGAATATTTGTTTTTTATATTTTGTACTTAATGAAGACCATTATTTTTTCACAGTATAAACAAACCAGTAACTACAAGGCAAACCGGTAACTACAAGGCAAAACGGACTGACCGAAGCCATTCTTTGCTTTCGTTGTTAGGGTTCTTTGCTTGGAAGATGAGTATGAGTGTGTGTTGGTGAATGTGTTTTCAACAAACCAAAGATTAAAAACATATAACTTTCATTTATAGTTTTTACATTAAAAATACAAACATTAAATCGTTATCGCATATTCGTAACTCAAAAATACAAACATTAAATCATTAACACTGAAGAAATCTCTGCCAAGAACTGTTGTTCATGATTTAACTCAAAAATACAAACATTAAATCGTGAACTAGCAGATGCTCCTGTTGTTCCCAATCGCAGTTTGTTCATGATTTGCCTCCATGTTTGCTGTTTCTTTAACTAAATTAGAAAAATCCAAATCAACAAGTAAATAAGAGCACATATTAGGAAAAAGAATGCTTAGACACGATTACATGAACAACTTGCTGTTTCTTACTCATGATTTGCCTCCATGTTTGCTGTTTCTTTAACTAATTTTCTTCGCTACCCGATCCCGAGCTATTTCTTAGGTAATCGTCGTACGCGGCTTCTTCATCGGTCATTGGTTGAGTGTGTCATTCATTGACCTCGTCTTCATACAAGCCCGCTTCATACTCCATTTCCCCCTCGAGTGAGCGTTGATGTTGTGCCCTATCTAAAGAGTCCAAGTAATCCTTGTAGCAAATCGACATCTCTATAGCTGGTGCAGTGAGTCGAGTCCTCATAATCGATATAACCCTGCCAGAAACAGAAAAAGCAGACTCCGAAGCTACCGTGGAAGCTTGGACCGTTAGTAAATCTTTGGCCATGGCGGCGAGGATCGGAAACTCATCCTCCTTACCTCTCCACCAAGCTAGCAAATCAAGACTTCTAAATTCATCCGGAGTCATGTGTTTCACAAAGTTGGTACCACCATACCTTCCAAGTTCATTGCTTGGGGTGTTTACCCTTTGACGTTTACCGGCGTCTTCCCAAATCATGTAGTACATCCCCATTTCAAGGTCGGTTTGGGATTGGGATTGGGCAACAGCTCTTAACGAGTCATGAATTTGGGAAGACGACCCGTATTTTGTAAGGTAGACATCATACATGTTTGACAAGGTGGTGTTGAAAGCATTCTTTAAAGTTTGGCTATAATAGGGGTTTTGATCGTCGTTTAACCCAAGCTCATCACAATTTTTTTCTATTAAAGCTTCAACACCACCAACATTGATGCAAGGGTTTAACGCAGCAGCACATGTCAAAACAGCGGGTAGTTGTTGAAAATATTTTTTAAATTTTTCTTTCATTTTTACACCCATATCAAAATAAGGTGCACCCCTACAATCAAGTTCACTCAACTTTGTGCACATGACAGCAATTTTTGGTAAAACAATGGGGCTTGTTGGATAGTAAACCCAGGATAAACTAGTTGTGCAAGATTTAAAAATTTGAAGGACCTCCGTAACGATCTCAATCAATAACCAGTTTCTAGGATCATATGGTGCA
The DNA here is from genome assembly GCF_021521415.1 of Bidens hawaiensis. Taxonomy (NCBI): domain Eukaryota; kingdom Viridiplantae; phylum Streptophyta; class Magnoliopsida; order Asterales; family Asteraceae; genus Bidens; species Bidens hawaiensis. The sequence continues at coordinate 9,883 of NW_027499909.1, read as the reverse complement.
CATTTACCCCTACTTGACAAAATTTGATGAAACGCAATTAATGATTCTTTTTGTTGGATGGCTTTCTCAAACATATTACAAGTCGAGTTCCATCTTGTTGGACAATCCCAATTTGGCCCCAACCATTGACAATTAGCTTCTACACAAAATTTTTTGTATCTTGAAAATGTTTTATTGTTGCTAAAAACATCTCGTAACATTCTTTTAAAACTGTTTCTTTGCGTTTCGATCACGTTTAACCCATCTTGCACGGCCAAGTTGATAATATGTGCAATGCATCGGCTATGAAAAAACGCTCCATCACAAATAGGTTTATACTTTAATTTTAAATGGCCAACCGCGGCCGTATTGTTGGACGCGTTATTAAATGAAATTGAAAAGATTTTATCTTCAATTTTGTATTGTCGAATGACTTTATCCAAGATTTGAAAAATATTTCTACCCGTGTGCGGGTAATCAAACAATTGAAACGCAACGGTTCGTTTCATCATTTGCCACGACTCGGGGCCAACCCAATGAGCCGTCACACAAATGTATGAGTCGGGCGAACCATGAGGTACCGACCAAACATCCGTTGTTAAGTTTACACCAGTTTGTAAGTTTGAAAAGTATGAAATTAGTTCGGATTTAGCGTTTTTCCATGCTTTAAGACAATCTCTTCTAAGGGTCGAACGACTTACGTGTTGGTAGCGTGGTTGAACATAGTTTTGCATCATCTCCGTGAATTGAGGGTTGTCGAAGTGGTTGAAAGGAAGTGTTTGTTGAATCACAAAGTTTGAAAACTGTTGACGTACCGCTTCAACGTCGTACGTAAACACCCCTCCTTGATTCGTCATCTCCGGCTGCGAACTACTTCCCGCTTCGTCCTTCAAGGCCTTGCAAAAGCGCTGTTGTATATGCGCTTTTAAAGTGGAGTTTGCATCTTTGGCATAGAACTTCAAACAGTGCTTGCATCGAGCTTTTTGGCGACCGTTAGACAGTTCGCATAGGTCGAAATGTTGCCACACATCTTGGTTTCGTTTCGTGGGGATGATCCGAACGACCGTTATGTCTGTGTTCGAGGCACCCATGTTGACGGATGAAGCAGCACTTTGGGAGGCCATGATAATAAGAGCGTATAATCGAGTATGAAATAAACGAGTACGAGTATAAAATAAACGACTACGAAATAAGAGCGTATGGAGTGGTAATGTGGTATAATTGAGTGTGAGATAACAAAATAATCGCGTATGAAATAAACGTTTAGAGCTAGTAGAGTTGTATAATCGAGTGTGAGCTAACATACCCAACCTAAACTATATATAGTTATTTGTGGGGGTAAAATGTTAAAAAAAACGGCTAGAAATCAAGAAAAAACGGGCAAAAAAGGACCCAAACGGTCATACGGCCGTTTTATAACGGTAAAAAACCGGTTAACCTAAAAACCGGTTAACCGGTTTTTAGGTTAACCGGTTTTTGACCGTTAACCGGTTTTTAGGTTAACCGGTTTTTTAATAACCGGTTTTTAAATTTAACCGGTTTTTTTACTAACCGGTTCAATAACCGGTTTTTGTCCACGAATGAGTAACTGAAGTACTAACCGGCGGTTCAATAACCGGTCTAACCGGTTTTTAAAAAACCGGTTTTCGTAAAAACCGGTTTCCGGTTTAAACCGGTAAACCGGTTCCCCAACCGGTTTTTTTGAACACCTCTAATACCACATGCTACCTCAGTTCATGTCAGAAAAGCAAAAGACGGGTATCGTCATTGGCAAAGCTTGGACGAGTTCTTCGGGGCGGGGGGCTCAAAATGTATTTTTTTAAAAAAGAGGGGGCCAACTCAAATTTTCAGTAGAAAACGAGTAAATTTACGTCATCCATACAAATTTTCGGTCGGAAACGGATAAATTTACACTGTTGCAAAGAAAATAAAAATAGGGGGGCGGGCCACCCAAGTCCTCACTAAGCTTCTCCATCGGGTATCGTGCGCCCTGGTACATTTATACGCATGACAAACAATTATCAAAATAACAATTATCAAAATAGTGAATGAAAAAGGATGTGATAGTTAGATAACTGTGTTACATGCCATATTCAAAACAATAGAGTTCATAGTTCATATGCAAAATATCATTTAATTTGAAATGCACATTCTCTAATCGTTGATTTCACCATCAATAATTCTTAACCTATATTTGTTATAATTATCACATTGAATTCAATATTGTTTTTGTTCAATAAAAAAATGCATTAAAAATACTTATATTGTTGGACATATATCATGTAAATCAATATCAATGAAATAGTGGTAGACATAAAAGTTGATTTTGCAAGTAGAATTAATAGAGAAAATGAGTGTGTTGTCGGTGATAGTATTATAAATTCCGGCAGGATTTGTTTGTTTTAAACCTCGTAAAAAAGAACCGTCGGCAACATAAGTTAAGAATCTTAAATGCTAAGTGAACGTCGCCGTCATCGTCGGTACGGTGTCCAACTAAGTAACTAACATCGTCGGTGGCCTTACTATTTCTTGTGAGTTGAATTCCATGTAAAATAATTTCCAATATTTAGACTAGAATTATTATTCTCTAATTTATAACAACGAAATAATTTTGAGTGAAACCAAACGTGTGATATTTGTTAGAAAATTAATAGAAATTTGGTATATTGATTCTATGATAATCCTAACTATAAACTGTGGTCGTTCTCGGTCATAATTCACGAAATGGCTGGTGACAATCTCCCATTTTAACATGTTTGCTTCCAATAATCAACGACTAACGAAAGCGTAAATATGTTCGTTTTTAGTCGTCGGAAAAACGTTTTCGGTCAAAAAAAAATTTTCACTAGAAAATTCAACATTTTCGTCTCACCTATTTGAAACCTTAGATCGCACCTTTAGGAACCTTTTTTAATTAAAAAACCTAATTATTGACGGTGTCGGGACCCTTGAAAGTGGTCGCCGAAAAAACGTTTTCAGCCAAAAAACTCCTTTTTTTTTCAGGTGTTCGAAAAGTGGTGGGCAGTGTGGTGAACGATGATGTTCAAGTGGCGGTGACGGTGGGGGGTCAGCAGTGGTACTGTTCAAGTGGCGGTGCTTAGGGATGAGCACGGTACCGTACCGGTACCGAAAATACCGATCCTGAAAATCGGAAGTTCTTGGTACCGGTACCGAAATATTCGGTTCGGTACCGGTACCGAGGGTAAAAAATCGGGAAATACAAGTACCGAACCGTACCGTACCGATCCCGAAACTTAAAACTTTGGAACCAATTCGGTACCGACGGTACCAAATCGGTACGGGTACCGATTTTGCTCATCCATAGTGGTGCTGGTGTTCATGTTGAATTTTTCGGCGAATAATGAGCACCGTTCTAACTAAGTTTTACATCAATTGGGTGCTCGTAATATCCTTCCAATTAAAAGCCCAAAAACGATAGTTTGAACGATAGTTTGAAATTTGGGAAACAAATATAACGTTGTTGAGTCATTTTTAACAGCGGCACTGTGGGCAAACTTTTTTTAAATTTGAGACCGCCTGTAATGATAAACTCAGTTGATATCATTATCGGTTAAAATCATTTAGTTGTGATTATTAAAACCCTATATTTCAAAAGAATATTATTTAAATAGTGTAACTTTATATAAGTTAAACATTAAATTTAACATATTCTATAAAACATATGTTAACACTCTATTTGTTAACAAATAAATATTTATGAGCCTTGATGCATAAATTAACGTGGCAATAAATATAAGAATTTCAAATCATGAATATTATTTTATATTGAAGATATTAAGCTTCAAATGTCGACACTGATTTACTCTTTTTTTTTCTGTCGAGAGGTCCGTGATTGTTGTAACGTGCATACTATTTAATTATTCAAAGTATTTCACTTTCAAACTCGAATACTTGTATCTTCGACTCTACCCAAAATACAATTTAATAAATATAGATTTATTTTAATAAAATAAAATTTCCATAAATCTCATCACATGACCATCACGTCTTGTCCTTCCCTTCAACAAAACGTTATTTTATTATTAAAAAAACACACATAAACAATCATCATACGAAGATATATGTCGCATTGATGTCTTGCCCTTCCATTCTCATGTAATTGCACTTTGGGTTATACCAATTTTATTTGTATTATATTTGAACCTTACGTTTCATAGTTAACTCGTTCGGTTTTATTAAGTAACCCTAGACAAGTAGGGGTGTTCAATATTCGGTTTTAAACCGACTAAACTGAGATCTAAACCGAACCAAATTACATATTTGGTTTCGGTTCCAAAATTTTGAATTAAAGAATGGTTGATTAAGTTTTGCCTATTAATGCAATCCAATTAAACTTTTAGTCCGTTTTACCTAACTCAAATCAATCTAATAACAAATAATGGTTGTTCGGTCGAAATCGAGAACCAGAATGAGATTCTACTCAATTTTCAATTTGGTTCGGTCTTTGATTTTAGCGAATATCAAAACAAACAGATGAACACCTTATCAACAAATCAACAAAATTTCTTCAACTCAATTTTAAATTACTTATCAAATTTAAATAAACTTGTCATTATTACTAAATCTTTTATAACTTAGTAGATATATCCCTTACTACATCGTAAGAACATGCGTCAATCGCTAGTTGTGCAAGATTTCAGTATTTATCTCATATAGCTAGTTTCACGTCATATCGGTTAATGTTTGGATCATGAGCTAGATATTCTTCTCCTATTTAACTTGTTCTATACTTGTATTGTCCTCTCGAGCGTCTCGGTCGATCATATTATCAACCTATTAATACAAAGTCTCAAAAACGTCAAAGTTAACAAATAATGTTGCACATTCATGTAATAAAGTTTATTGGAATAAATATCATTAGTAAATAAGTTCAAAAGTGTCATAGTTGGACGGAAAAAACAATTTAAAATATAATGTTTTTGACTTGAAATTCGGCGACGATGGATTGAAGCTTAGCATTATAACGTTTTTCAATTCCAATTCTCCGTATTAAGTCATAAAAAATTTATAATGATTTTAAGAAATACAAATGATTTCTATGACCGGTTGAAATTTCAAATTTCTATCACAACTTACTAATATAACACGGCGGACCCGGGAAAAATTTTTAGGGGTCAGAAAATGGTCGTTGTCAAAATTTTATAGGAGCCAGTTCGGATTTTCACATACATAATACCTCTAAAATTATTTTTACAGTAATAGGCCGACTCCTACAATGTAGGTCCACAACACCCTTACACTTTATATAACAAAACTTAAAGAACATATAAAGTTAACTTGACCCATATCAAATGAACAATTACTTCCTAGGTGTCCTGAGCAACTTAAAACTCAAATCGATTCATTAATGATAAACTATATTTGTTAAAATATCAATATCATCAATTTATATCGATTTTTGCTTAAAATTCAATGGTAAAAAGATATATATAGTTGTTCTAACCTAAAATACAAACAACCAACCATTCGAAGAATAAATATAGATTACGGTTGTGTAGACAATTGAGATCATATAGGTAACTTTTAGAAAGTTAAAGATAAAATGTGAAATTTAGTTTTCTGATATTTAATAATACTTAATGTTATGGAGTTTTTTATTAAAATAGGTTGGATAGAAAAAATATTTACCTAAATGGGTGATTTTAAAACTATTTATCAAAATAAGTTATTTTCTCTCTCTTACACACCATCTTAATGGATAAATACAATTTCTATTATAATTTTCTAATTTATAATAAGATATTAAAAAAAAATATATTGAAAGTAATAAAACTCACAATTATGTTCACAGTTATGTTTTGCACAAATTATTTTTACGAAAAATGTATATTAGATTTTTATTTTTATTTTTATTTTTATTTTTATTTAATTAACCAAACGATTAAAGGAAAGGTTTTATATTATTGTATTTTAGTTTTTTATCTTTATTGTTTTTTATTTATTGCAATATGTTTTTTTATGGTTTTATTCAAGCTATTTTGGTATATTAAGGGGGCTAGAAATTTAAATTGAACTTAATACTAACTACGATACCTATTTTATCAAGTCAAATGTTGTTCGCTTGGCCATCAATACCGATACAGAATTGCACTCGTAAAGCTTGCAATATAAAAGATACGTATTTTGAATACAATTTCGTCGCAACAAAATTTATATTGTAATGCCAAAGCAAAAAAAAATGCTTGTGAAATTTATAAAAACGAATTTGGTATCGGTTCCACCGATACAGGTACCAGTGTTGTTCAGTTGGAATTGTATTCAAAATAAGTATTTTTTATATTGCAAGCTTTACGAGTGCAATTCCGTATCGGTATCGATTGCCAAGCGAACAACATCTGACTTGATAAAATAGTATCGTAATTAGTATTAAGTCCAATTTAATTTTTTAGCCCCCTTGATATACCAAAATAGCTTAAATAAAACCATAAAAGAACATATTACAATAAAAAAAACGATAAAGATAAAAAACTAAAATACAATAATATAAAACATTTTCTTTAATCGTTTGGTTAATTAAATAAAAAAATCCAATATACAGTTTTCATAAAAATATTTGAATAGTATTAAAAAATGAGGTGCAAAACATAATTGTGAGTTTTATTACTCTCAATATATATATATATATATTTATATCTTATTATAAATCAAAAAAATTATAACAGAAAGTGTACTTATTCATTAAGATGGTGTGTAAGAGAGAGAAAATAACCTATTTTGATAAATATTTTAAAAATCACCTATTTAAATAAATATTTTTTTCATCCAACCCATTTTAGTAAAAAATATGTACTTATTTTTATTAGTTTGGTGACTCATCATTTAAATGATTGTTAATGATATATTGTAAAGTGGGTGTAACATTGAGTTGAGATGATATTTTGAAACAAAAGTAATATGTTTAAATAGTTTGATGAGGATGATGTAAAGGCACCGTTATAAGCGGCGCATTTAGAGCAATAAATTACAGTCAATAGGGTGGGAGGCAGGTTTCTTGTGATTAAAAAAATACAAAAGAAAATTCAAAAGGAAAGCGAAGAATGACGTGGACAGGTCCGTGGATGACTGGATGTCATAGTGAGCCCAACATACGGATCGATCCGACCAGTTCAAATATGGGCTCTACTTCATGCACAATGGGCCAAACATTGGCTTTTAAAACCGCATTTCAATCTATCAAACATGTTTTTGAATTTGTTGGTGTGCGTGCAAAGTTACGGCCTAAAAAGTCGTGGGGTGGTTGATTTAATATAAGACGTATATGTGTAACTATTATATAAATAAACAAAAACTGAGTGAAGTTTAAGGATCAAAGTTGTATTTTATTTTTCTAAATGAAAGTTTACGGAAGATACCCCTAAATTCTCAAAATTATATGTGTTATGACTTTTACCTAAAGCAACACGTTTGGTATCTCTTAAAAATTAAGACGTCTCTAACTCATGTTTTATATATAGTATAGATAAATTGTTTATTTGTTTGTGTCACCTTTAATGACTAATCAACATTTTTTTGTTAGATCTCAAGAAAAGCTAACAAAATACATTTGGGTATAGTATTTACCTCAACTTTACGTGATAAAAGTAAACAGGCTAAAAAATTCCCAACTTAAAATGAGATTAATATCCTAAGTTAGAAGCATCATAAAATACGAATTTATCTAAACCTTTAATAATTGGGTTATGTTTTAGTTGTACTAAATGTGCCAACCTGTTTAATTTCAAAGTGCAAAAATAAAAAAAATGCACATGACTTTCAACCCGTTTGTGAAATGTTTGCACTTACAAATAACTCATTTATAAACCGTAAACATGTTTTGACTATTCATACTTACTGTTTGACGTGTTTAAACAAACACGTTAAAATGGTTATATTTTTGGATTATATGGTTTTAAGAGCATGCGGTTTATTAATGGTTATATATGCCTTGTGTTTGTAGGGGTATGGTACTAAACCCGGCTTACGACCTTAATTTATTATGTTTGGCTTGTTTTATTATATGGGCTAATACAATATTATTTGGCTGAGGGGGTTTTGTGGAGGTAACCCTAACTGGGCTAGGCCCATTAGGGTACCATGATGGTGGCCATGAGTCTCCCTATATAAGGAGGTCTCCACCTCCTTATTAATGGTTGGTTGTTCTCAATAAGAGCCACCACCATAACCATTTTTGTGTCTGTAAACAAGAGATCCTTGAGATTTCTTAGCAGTCACCTCCACACCCCCAAAAACCATTGCAGATCTTAAGCTACCAGAGAAGAAGATCGAGTCGTGGTTCGTTCATCTCGAAGACCGGGGAACATTGTCATGGATCAGGTCAGATTCATTTCATGTTTCTACATTGGCGCCATCCGTGGGACCGGCAACGAACCACGTCTTGTTTTTCGTCTCGGTCCTCCGATCTGTTCATCAAATACTCTAGGTTTTATGATTTCTTCTTTCAGATCTGTCCTATGGAAGTCCAAAAATCTGTAGATCTGAAAATATTTCTAGATCCGGAAATATACAAGAAGAAATACCACCAAACTTTGGGGAAAACCCTTAGATCTGTGATTTTATAAGTGAAATATACCAGATCTAGTTATGATTTTTTCATATCTGGGTTCGTTTGAGCAATAGTCACATTTCATATTCATAGATCTATAAATCCTTTCGAATCTGTTGGTTTTTACATAAAACCTACCTGATGTGGATATTCAGATCTGTTCCATGCGCGCTCAACTCCGCCATGCATGCGCGCTCAACCCCGCCATGCATGCGCGCTCAACCCTTCGCCATGCATGCGCGCTCAACCCCGCCATGCATGCGCGCTCAACCCCGCCATGCATGCGCGCTCAACCCTTCGCCATGCATGCGCGCTCAACCCTTCGCCATGCATGCGCGCTCGACCCCGCCATGCATGCGCGCTCAACCCTTCGCCATGCATGCGCGCTCGACCTCGCCATGCATGCGCGCTCAACCCTTCGCCATGCATGCGCGCTCAACCCCGCCATGCTTGCGCGCTCATAAATCCTTTCAGATCTGTTGGTTTTTACATAAAACCTACCTGATGTGGATATTCAGATCTGTTCCATGCGCGCTCAACTCCGCCATGCATGCGCGCTCAACCCCGCCATGCATGCGCGCTCAACCCTTCGCCATGCATGCGCGCTCAACCCCGTCATGCATGCGCGCTCAACCCTTCGCCATGCATGCGCGCTCAACTCTCCGCCATGCATGCGCGCTCAACCCCTCGCCATGCATGCGCGCTCAACCCCGCCATGCATGCGCGCTCAACCCTTCGCCATGCATGCGCGCTCAACCCTCCGCCATGCATGCGCGCTCAACCCCGCCATGCATGCGCGTTCAACTCCCGCCATGCATGCGCGCTCAACCCCGCCATGCATGCGCGCTCAACCCTTCGCCATGCATGCGCGCTCAACCCCGCCATGCATGCGCGCTCAACCTTCGCCATGCATGCGCGCTCAACTCTCCGCCATGCATGCGCGCTCAACCCTTCGCCATGCATGCGCGCTCAACCCCGCCATGCATGCGCGCTCAACCCTTCGCCATGCATGCGCGCTCAACCCCGCCATGCATGCGCGCCCAACCCCGCCATGCATGCGCGCCCGCGGATCACCACTCCGCCGCCATGCATGTGCGACCTTGGATCGCCATTCCGGCCACCACGGGTGCAGATAGATCAATTCTAACCACCACAGAAGGTTCATGCGGATCAAAATCCGAGTATTGCGTGCTATGTGTGAGATCAAGCAGTAAGTTCCGGCCACCGTAGGTGCGGACACCACTATTCACACACGCCGTCAAGGTGAAACACTCCGCCACTATGCACGCATGCGTGTTACGCGAAGCCAACTACGGCCGCTGCGTACTCCATGCGTACCCA